>NW_024718996.1:0-35047 GCF_018991925.1 Homarus americanus | reverse complement strand
GTACATCTTAATAAAAAGTTTTTCAACTGTATTTTTGTGTAGATCTACATAAATTTCTTCATTTATTTTCATCCATTTACATGCACACACCATACAAAAAGAAACGTAAAAGAAATAAATGACCTTAGTGCAAAGCTGGAGTGCACATGTACAAATTTGATTATGGTACTAAAATTGTTATGTCTAGTGCGAATTACAACATGTTTATATTCAAATAAATCAGAACTGTATCTTACAAGAATCCCAGGTATGTTAATTATATTCTCCTAGGTCATATCACTGGCATTTTAAAATGAGAGGAGCTTAGTTGGACTGTTAAATAAACACACACAGACCTTCGGCTCAAACTTATCACCTCAACCCTCCCACCCACCCCAACCCCTCGCTGGGTGGCGTGGCTGGTTCAATCAGTCAGTCCCTCCCTCCCTCCCTCCCCCTCAGCCAGGCTTTTAGGCTTACAGTTTTTATCATATATAATATCTCAGACTAAAGTTAGGAGATTATAATTTGCATTGCTGGAATCCTAGCAAGACAGCCAATAATTTGAATATAAACATCATATATTTTGCGCAAGAGATAAAAATTGTAGTACATTAGTGTACAGTACTGTAGTACATTTTATAAAAAAGATTTTCAACTGTATTTTTGGGTAGATTTACATAGATTTCTTCATTTATTTTCATCGATTTACATGCACACACCATACTAAAAGAAACGTAATAGAAATAAATGACCTTAGTGCAAAGCTGGAGTGCACATGTACTAATTTGAATACGGTACTAAAATTGTTATGTCTAGTGCAAATTATAGCATGTTTATATTCAAATTAATCAGTATGTTACATGAATCCCAGCAATGTTAATTATATTCACCCAGGTCATTTCACTGGCTTTTTATAAGAGAGAAGCTTAGTCACTTAAGAACTGATAACTATATACACGTTAGACCTGGGCCTGTGCCAACTGTCAAACGTACTACCTCCCCTCCCCCCACGCCCCCTCGCTCGCTCCCCCCCCCCTCTCTCCCCCATCTGCCCGGCATTGCTGGAATCCTTGTAAAACAGTGAATAATTTTAATATAAACGTCATGTATTTTGCACAAGACATAAAAATTAATCACCTGTATCACATTACAGTAGTGATTTAAGAGTAAAAGTGTATATGTACGTATATAGTATTCCACATACACGTAAGTATAAATACAAAGTTTCTCTGATGATAGGACAACGTCTATTTCGGTTAACGTCATGTTTCCAAGAACGTATCTAGGACGTTAACCAGCGCATGATTGTATGGCGAAATTTGAGGCATATTCTGGATGCGTTTATGAAGCCCGGGCGGAGGAGTGATTTACCGTGATGGCGGGAAACGTCTAGCATTGAGGAAAAGATGAAAAAAAATTTCCGGTCTGAAAGCACAGGGATTCACGCAGTGTGGACAGCCTCTATTTAAAAGAAGAGTGCCGTGGTCTTTCAACAATTGAAGGGTCTCGTTGTCTTTATCTCTAAATTCTCCAATTACGACAACCTCCACGCTTCATGCCGAAAGTGAAACTGCTGTGAGCCCGGGCAAAACCACGACAGCAGAGCGGGGCCTCGTTATTGCTGAGAAGGCAGATTAGTGTGCACCTCGGCGCCTAATTATCTACAAAACGAGACATTTGCACAATAAATTATTACCATATCAGAACACACTGATGAAAATAAAGTAAGAAAATAAAGAGTAATAAAAATAACTGGTTAGTGCTATATATTAACCACCTAACCTAACCTTATACCCAAACTCACCTTCACCTAACCTAACCTTAACATGCCTTACCTAACCTAACATAAAGGTTAAAACCCATAATAGTGTCATCCTAAGTTACATGTATATACAGGTATCATCAACAGATTCATAGAACATAAAGGTTAAAACCCATAATAGTGTCATCCTAAGTTACATGTATATACAGGTATCATCAACAGATTCATAGAACATAAAGGTTAAAACCCATAATAGTGTCATCCTAAGTTACATGTATATATCATCAACAGATTCATAGAACATAAAGGTTAAAACCCATAATAGTGTCATCCTAAGTTACATGTATATACAGGTATCATCAACAGATTCATAGAACATAAAGGTTAAAACCCATAATAGTGTCATCCTAAGTTACATGTATATCTAGATTCATAGAACATAAAGGTTAAAACCCATAATAGTGTCATCCTAAGTTACATGTATATACAGGTATCATCAACAGATTCATAGAACATAAAGGTTAAAACCCATAATAGTGTCATCCTAAGTTACATGTATATACAGGTATCATCAACAGATTCATAGAACATAAAGGTTAAAACCCATAATAGTGTCATCCTAAGTTACATGTATATACAGGTATCATCAACAGATTCATAGAACATAAAGGTTAAAACCCATAATAGTGTCATCCTAAGTTACATGTATATACAGGTATCATCAACAGATTCATAGAACATAAAGGTTAAAACCCATAATAGTGTCATCCTAAGTTACATGTATATATCATCAACAGATTCATAGAACATAAAGGTTAAAACACATAATAGTGTCATCCTAAGTTACATGTATATATCATCAACAGATTCATAGAACATAAAGGTTAAAACACATAATAGTGTCATCCTAAGTTACATGTATATATCATCAACAGATTCATAGAACATAAAGGTTAAAACCCATAATAGTGTCATCCTAAGTTACATGTATATATCATCAACAGATTCATAGAACATAAAGGTTAAAACCCATAATAGTGTCATCCTAAGTTACATGTATATATCATCAACAGATTCATAGAACATAAAGGATAAAACCCATAATAGTGTCATCCTAAGTTACATGTATATATCACCAACAGATTCATAGAACATAAAGGTTAAAACACATAATAGTGTCATCCTAAGTTACATGTATATATCATCAACAGATTCATTGATATGTTGGAAAAATTATTATAAAAAGTTGGTTGTCTCTGCAAATGTGTTTTTTAAAAAAGAATTTGAAATTTTTCTAGAGAACTTAATTGTTTGTCGCGTGCATTGCGGCTCTCTTAGGTTAGGTCGGGTAATGTTAGGTTAGGTTACATAAGATAAGGTAAGGTTTTGTTAGGGTAAGATACATTTCACTAATTTTGCAGCAAAAAAAACCTATGAACATAATTCATGTTCTAAGAAAAAAATGCTTTACCACTGATAATTTTTACTCCCCTTTTTATCAGGTCTGATGAACTTATATTGGGTTAGGTATTATTTATCTCTGAGTCATGGAAACTTCTTGGGGATATGAAATGATATGCCTGACGTTGTACACTCCTCCATACAAATGTTTGCCGATGTTGGCAAGTTATTTCGGGAAATTAAGAACCAAGCGGACTGTGAAGAGCTGCAGAAGAACCTCTGTGGGCTCCAGGAATGGTCGAAGGAATGGCTGCTGAGATTCAATGTCACGAAGTGTAAGAGGATGCACCTGGGGCGTACCAACGGTAAGGAGGCGTACCATATGTCCCAACGGGATGAAGAAAATGTACTAGTTGAGACTGTGTGTGAGAAGGACCTGGGTGTGTATGTTGACAATGAGCTGAAGTTCTCGGGCCATTGTGAGAAGAAGGTAAATCAGGCAAATAAATTATTGGGTCTTATAAGAAGGTCGTTCAGATATCTAGACGGTCCGTCCCTCGTGACGATCTTCAGGAGTGAAGTGCTTCCCCATCTGGAGTACTGTCACCCCATCTGGTCCCCGAGATATGCTAGGGACTGTCAGTTGGTTGCAAATGTTCAAAGGAGGGCCACCAAGCTGGTGCCTGCACTTCGGCATCTCAGCTACCCTGCGAGATTGGAGCGCCTGAACTTGCCTAGCTTATACTACAGACGGGCAAGGGGGGACCTAGTTGAGGTTTATAGGCATCTCAGGGGGCACTACTCAGTTGAGTGTCCTTACTTGGAGCTGGCGGACGCTCGCCCCACAAGGGGTCACAGCTCAAGATTGAAGAAGCCGCAAGTCCGGAAAACCGTGAGGGCAAACTTTTTCGGAGTGAGGGTTGTAAACTCTTGGAACAATCTACCAGAGAGTGTTGTGACGGCACCGAGTGTGAGCTCTTTCAAGAGAAGACTTGACCAACACTGGAGCGGGTTCAGGTACATTCAGGAGCCGGTGCTTGCCCAGTATTTGCCAACAGTGCGTGACAGAGACGTGACCGATCGCCCGGGCGGCTAGCGAGCCGACCTTTTGGTGAAGAATATAAAGGAAAAAGAGTCGTGACCGATCCTTGCCAAGCGGCTAACAAGCCGATCAGTGGCGAAGAAGAGGATAAAAGTATTGAAGTGACAAATTGTAAGTTATTATTTTACACCAATATAAATTACACATGTACATATACAGACGACTCGATAAGTATTGTGTTATTATTATACTGTATATGAATCTTAATTATTTAATAAAGAAAATGATTAAAACATTTGTAAATAAACAAAATTCTGAACAAATTAAGGTGATCTGGCACCAGCGCATAAACCACCGAGCAGCGAGATGATTGTAGGTGTATTAAAAATATTTTTATTATTTATTTTTGTCTTTAATAAATTGTCTTGGTATTTTCTATTATTATTTTCTAACCCAAATAACAGTTATTTTCATGCATATATTACTTAAATCCTCTTCACCACTGATTGGCTCATTAGCCACTTGGGCGATCGGTCACGTCTCTATCACACACTGTTGGTAAGTACTACTGGGCATGCACCGGCTCTTGAATGTGCTCCAGTGCTTATTCAGTCTGAGCACAAGCTTAAGTCATGCACAAGAAAAGCAAATCATGACAAACAAGTCCATCTCTGGAAGCTGTGGGATGAATATGAAGAAAAAATATCACCACTTCTAATTTCCTAAAAAAGTTTGTCATTGTCTTCTCCTAAGATTGCATGAGTAAATTTTAGTCTTTCACATATTGTTTAAGTGAGATGATTGGAAGCTTATTAAAAAAAAAATTTGTTTTAGTCTTTAATAAATTGTCGTAGTGAGATGCTTGCATGATCCAATGTATTGTTATGCCGAGGCATAATTTCATGATACAATTTTGTAAACTAGGCGTTTGATTAAACATTGGTAAATATTTTCATAAACCAGAGCAGTGAGATGATTGTAGGTGTATTAACATTGTTTCTATTTTATATTTTTGTCTATAATAAATTTTCTAGGTATTTTTTACTATTATCTATCCCAAGGAACAGTTATTTTCGTGTATATATTGATGGGAAAGAACGCGGTGACGGAAAGGGTAAAGCAGTGGTGACGGAAAGAGTTGGTGACGATATGGGCAGGCCCCTTCTTGGATACTTGGCAGAATAACTTGTTATAACTTATCCTAATAAACGCGGAGTCTAGGCAAAAATGTTCACTTGACTTCGCATTTGGCTCTCGTTACTGACAGATATCTACGGCTATACCACATTAATAAGGTCTATCTGCAAGTTTACTCAGTCATAAAAAATATTTGTACCATAAATGTGGACAATAAAAAACTTCAATTTTGGTACAAATTAGTTGATAAGTTGTAAGAAGACAAAAGATGCGTCTCTTCCATTCACCGACAAATAGAAACACCCGAGCCTCTTGTTATCATAAAAAATAACTAAAAATACAAACTGTAATATCGTATTTCAGCACAGTAAACCCTCCAGTTTGGCGAATTAGAAGTTGGCGGTCAAAATTCAAAGTGCCCGGCCCTCCATTATGGCGACCAAACCCTCACCTTTGGCGAAAGTTTAAATTTAAATACATTCACAACTAATAATTGTAGAATAATAAGTGCAAGATAAATCCCACTTAATACTACTGGTGAATATTATTGGCTAGTATTTACTCAGCGCCAGTCAGCTGTTCAGGCAGCCATTTGGACCGCGTCAATCCACATTCCCGCCTCTTGTTTGAGTGACCTTGGCGTCCCTTTATTTTACTCCCTCTCACTTGGTGCGGTGTTCTCCAGCGGAATAATGGCCTCAAAAGTACCTGGGGGTATTGGGGGTGGCGGTGAAAGACCGTCTGAGTGCCCGGGCGGTTCAAATGATGGAGTAAAAACAAAGACGAATATTTCTCGTGAGTATCGAGTCAAGAAGAAAAAAAAATACTTGGATTCCAGCTTTGTGTACATTAAGCTCCACAACTTTAATTTTAAGCTTGGTTTTCTATGTTTATGTTGATTAACTAATTATTAATTATCTTTCAACAATAAAATATAGGTTATATGTGGGTAAAATAGGACAAAATTGAGACTTTGGGTGTGGCCCCTCGGTACCAATTAAGCTTTTTCCCATTGGATTAAGCCTTCTGGTTTGGCAAGGTTTTTTGGCACTAATTAGTCGCCAAACTGGAGGGTTTACTATATGTTGATATACAAAACATTTTCTTCATTATTCTGTGATAAAACAAGCCAACGAGCTTTATTCCAACGGGTATTATTAATTTTTTTATGCAATCGGGAAATAGCGGCTTACTATATCCGGGTTGACCATGTTACAGCACCTAAGGAGGTCCTGTAAGTTACGGCCTCGATTACGGAGTCCACTGACAAATATTTGTTTTGAGTATTCCGGTCGGAGACTGTAAGTCCAGTTATGGGGGTAAACAAAGAGTTACAGTAACAATCCTGTAAATGCTTTCCAGTTTGCGGCCCCTGGGTACTAACGACTAACCCTTAAGATTGAAGGTAAACCCTGTATCCTCTCAGCTGCTTCACCTTTTCATCAGAATGTGGAAACAATTTTATAATGTGCATCTTGCAGGAACTACCTTGTGTGATTCCAAGTGTCAAGGAAGTGCCCACCTACTCAGTACTCTGGGAGGAAAAAATTACTATCCACAAAGAACAATGAATCCCACAGAACTGTTCAGCAAGTGAAGGGAGAGTGAAGTCACAACATCAGATTGTTAAAAAGTTCTGTACAATGAAGCAAATAAATAGATCTTAACTTATAAAAAATAATATAGACTACATTTCCTATATGACTCAGTCCTTATTAATATCTATAAAACAGGTTATATTACAATACACAGTCTTCACAATAGGTTAGGACAGGTTTGGTAGGTTTAAAGATCTGTTCCATGTGTATATTTGAAGCTCAGTTCCTCAACAGATTTGTATTCTATGTATTAAAACAAACACCAGTTAATATACCATTACACATCACCCACACACTTCAAAGTGCTGTTTTCACCTTGTAAATGTTCATACATTAGATGGAGGTTAGGCAAGTGTCAGTGTGGACCTGATTACAGTACACCCACATACTTGGATGAACCTTTACTGAGTTAACACAATGATCTGGTTCTCCATGGTGTGTCTTCATCCTAGAATGTAGGAAAAAAGTCACAAACCTTAACATTATTTAGGCTATTTAAAAGATGTGTTCATATCCTCCGACTTTTTCAAACCCAAATTGTGACTTTCTTTCCAGACATCTTAGCTCATTCCTCCCCCTAAACAGAAGATATCATCTTAAGTGAGCAACAACTCTCCAGGCACTGAATCTAAAGGCCCGTTTCCACTTGAGAGCGGACTCTCGACAGTTACTGTTGATAGTTCTCTCATCTGTGCATCCACACGAGAGCAAACTTCTGCGAGTTTCAGCTGTCGAGAGTCTTCCCGACAGTAGCTGTCGGAGAGAACTCTCAGTGGCGTGTCCACCTGAATAGAGCTACACTATATAGTGACTCTCAATCGGTCGGTAGCAATGGGTGGTAGAGGACGTGACAGAAAATTTGCTACAGCAGTAATAGTTATGCTGATGCTGAGAAGAAAAAGCAAAAACAGAAAAGAAGGTGTTGGATAAAGCACTGGGTGGAACAATGAGGTGAACTGGCAGCTAACAACAGGCTTGTGAAAGAATTATGGATAGAAGATGCTCAACAGTTGTGTAATTTCACCCATGTGTCAGCAGTTCAGGTGGAAGAGTTGGTATATTTAATGCAGCACATATTTTTGTCGTTAGAAGTATTCAACGAAATCTTGGGCTTTAAATTATAGTAGTACAGTATTTCTGTAGTTTCAGTCATTTACACATTTTTGATAATGTGAATAAACAAATACCATACCCAGCTCTTTAAATTGTCGAGTTTTCTATGAATTTCTGCTCTCTGTTGCGGTAATCTTCCCTCCCATGATTCCACAAATTAGGATTCTCTTCATACAAGGATATCACCCGAAAAGTCTTTTCCTGAGCCCAGAGCGCCACGCTTCACCTCTCGAGAGCACCGTCGGACTGCGAACCAGGTCGGTACAGCCAAGAGTTGAGGTGACAGTTGCGGGACACGACGCGTCCACACTAGCATAGAGTAGCTGTCCGACAGTAAACTACCAGACAGTTACTCTCAGAGCCACGTCCACTTAATAGCAGCGCCGTCGACAGCACTTTACTCTCAAGTGGACACGGGCCATTAGGATGATAAAGCACATCCTGTCTAGAGGAAATTAGTTAACTCAATATAAAAACATCTCTGACATAAGCAAGAAAAATCTACCACATCAATATTCACAGGAGGAAATAACCTCTTGAGATTTAGTAACATGAAGCAAATTATACAAAAAACTTACCAAAGTCTCGTCCTCAATCATGAGATAAATTAAATCTTGATCCACAATTAAATAAGTTGAGTTTTAAGTGAGTCTCTGCACCCCCAGCAGGAGCCAGGTCCTCCTGTAATATAAAAACAATTAAATGTGATAAACAACATGAAGAGTGAGCAAGTCTTAATTAACCTCAATATTCATGTTTTAATAATACACAGAGACTGTGTTACCATCACTTCCTCTTGGGTATATTCTTAAGGCCTTCAAAACACTGGAATATCACCTAATATTTATAATTTTCACCCAACAAGACGACCAAAATTCCAGCACGTGGACAGTGACCTAACATAAATGCAGATAGCTCCCAAGGATACTGTGCACTAAATGACCATATATATATTTGTAGACATAAGTCACTCAAAATAATTAGTGAAAGATGGTCAAGTGTTATTGAAACAAAGCTTAACAAAATATAAACATGATTATTCCTTATCTTACAAATTTACATGTACAGTACTGTGTTATGAACAAGAATGCCCAAAGCAAGAACACTGTGTATACAAACACTCCTACCTGAGAACACCTAGGACAAAATCCTGTAGTATTAACCTGGCAAACAACAGTCTTACCACATACAGACACAACCTCCACATACATAGGATCACCCCCCACCCCCCCCGGTGCACCTCAGGTAGAGACGAGAAGAAAGTGGAAGGAAAAAACCCAGAGCAACAACTCCACATGAGAGCCAAGAGTGGAGAGAGCCTGTTCCACGTGCCCGGGCGTCAACCTCAAAACAAAAGAACACTGATATTCCCAACAAGTTCCTTTACAATCATTAATATCATCCTAGATAAAACAACATACTTTATCACCCAATAAAATAATACACAGATCAAGTTGTGAAATAATAAAAGAATATTAACAATAATACTGTATAGAAAACATTAAGTTGTGTTACTTATGTTGCCAAATAACGACGGTTCCTAACAATAGGATACTGTAGTGGATACTCTCCCCTACAACTGCCACTGACGTTAGTCGCTGATCAGCCGATCCCGCGACGAAGTCTCTCTGACAAACCTAGCCGTCTAGGGGGGTCGACGCTCACTCCCGGTGGATGTGTATATAAGCTCCCAGCCTCGCTGTGAAGTCCACTCTACCTAGAGCCCTGCAGCACCCAACACCTCCTCTAAAGAAGCCCCGGCACAGCAACTCCTCTACCACGCGGCAACTTCCCATCACCAGACTGTATTGTATATAATATATTTATATAAGAAAACCACCATTAAGAGTTCCCTTCTCCAACCCATCCTGAGTGCGAGACGTCATAACGTTAACACTACAATACCTTTAATTGGTCAAAGTTAAGAAGAGCGACACCACAGATAATTATCATGATTTTAATTATTCTTCCACAAGAGTACTTTCCACTACCTGATGTACAGTAAGATCTCATTTTTCACGCGATTTCATTTCGCGAGCACTACCTATTGTAACCAAGTCTTCTATTTGGTGTAAAATATCGTGAATTTTGCCAGATCCGGCCAGCTGAATGCTGGCCACCGTCTTGAATGACGTCAGTCACAGCCCTCATATCAGTTAGTCATTTCTGCTACAATGCGTGTTTTGTCAACGCGAAAGATGAATAGGGGAACGCTGTTTGTAAAACACGACCTTTTGCATACAAATGTTGGCTATAACAAATTTATCCTCAATGATTTGCTTCCATCCTCAACGTTTTAAGCGTGATGCGGCGTTATGCAATGTTTACAGTTCACGTTCGACATCACATGTTCAAATGATTCGTGTCTTTTGTTTGTGAAGTGTTTTTTGAGAGATATACTCTGTAAATTTCGTTTTTTTTGTTTTTGCAAATTTAGCTGTTACCCATAAATACTGGATGAAAATAATAAGTAAAAAGAATGTTTCGCAGTGAGGACTAATAACAGTTTACACCAGCGCTCTCTGTTTACATCACGTGATCAGTTGAATCGCGCGGTTTTTGTCGATTGCTCTGTGATTTTCACTGTTTTCTCCAATTTGGTTGTGTTCGCGATGAATATGGAAAGACAAGGTAAGAAGAATGTTTCCAAGAAGCTTTTTGGTGATCGAATTGCCGGTGGTGAACATAAAAGAGGTTTACAAGAACGCAACAATCGCGACCGCCCGGGCTGTTATTGTGTGCTTTTATGGGTGGTGTTCCACCTGTTGAGTCAAGATAATGGCCTTTACCTCTACTGAGGGTCCTACTGGTGCTGGTGGGGGTGGGACAGACTCACCTAAGAGGCCAAATAAGGAAAAGGAGAAGCGGGACTATCATAAGGGAGTTAAGTTTGCCAAGTACTGGATGCAGGATAAGCATAATCAGGTCAATAAAGGCAGAATTTGTATCATTTGAGGTCATAAATGGGAAAATCAGAGGTTGATGTAGAGTGGCCAGTCTATATTGTTATTATTACCATTAGTTTATGTATTTGCCTTTGGCACAATTTTCCAGTCTATATTACTCATGAAATACAAGATCTTATTGTACAGTATTGTCATGGTTTTGGTATGAATCCGTGGTAGTAGGAGTAGGAGTGGATTATATTATATAAAGATAATATTATGTCGTATTTCTTATTTCTTACCATAGAGTTCGATACCTTCACACTGGTTACTTACAGGAGATTATGGCGTATCTACGTAGAAGTTCACTCCACCACTCGACATTCCATGATTTATACTTGATAAATGATGATTTAATGAATTCATTTAATTTTCAACATCCATCTAAGTTATTGGTTATACTATGTCATAACCAATCAGTCATTACCTTCAGTAATAATAAGATAGGATCACAGATACGGGCAGATAATTGCACTTACATTTATTTGTCAAGCTTCCATACAATGATTTACAATTTGCATGGATATATGGTTCACTCACGTTCACGCTGTAATAAAATTAATCTTCTAAAACAGGGAATTTCCAACTTGGGGACACATGTGATTACTCTACTGTGGTATGACTTAACAGAGCCTTAATTCTTCAAGTGATACATTTACTGCCAGCCTGGATTGCTTTTGTTGCAACCAGGCTTCATCACAAGAACTTCTTCCCACGGCCATAACAACAAAAAGGTACTCTTGGGTTACCACACATAGTCTCGCGTCACTGACAGTCACTGGACGGTTGTCGCGGCAAGTAGAACTGGTAAGCATGACTTGAATTAACCATTAGGTGCAATAGACCAGCCTGGATTGCTTTTGTCGCAACCAGGCTTCCACACGTGATATTTCCACGGGGATAACAAACCTAGGTTAACACACTTAGTCTCGTGTCGATCACGGTCACGGTAGACGGGTGTCGTGCAGGAGAACTCTGTAAGCGTGAATTAATTAACCATTTACTGTAGGTTTGATAGGCCAGCCTGGATTGCTCTTGTCGCAACCAGGCATCCACACGTGATATTTCCACGGGGATAACAACCTAGGTTAACACGCTTAGTCTCGTGTCGACGACGGTTCACAGGACGGAGTGGCGGTGGAGGACTCTGTGTGGTGTGGTGTCCCGCCCCCTTTCAGGAGGGAGAGGATGGAGACGACGTCTTAACTAACCCATGGCTCAGGGGTACTACTTAAAATGAGGTTTTTGGGTGTGAAGCGATGAACAGTACAACACTGTTTCACTGCCCACCCCCCTAAAGGCTGGCTAACATACACTAATTGAAAAATACATGTCCCAGTTATGCCTCGCCGGGCGTCTTATCTCTGGTAAAACAAACATGGGAGTTGGTTGCGTGGGTAAGCCTAACGCAACCCATGACAAGTATATATTAATGTATTAGTGTCAGTGAAACCAATCAACCCTAACTAACCTTATCAGGCCCTAAGTTCACCATAATATGACCTAACCTTGACAGTGACACCTTATCAGGCCCTAAGTTCACCATAATAAGACCTAACCTTGACAGTGACACCTTATCAGGACCAAAGTTCACCACAATATGACCTAACCTTGACAGTGACACCTTATCAGGACCTAAGTTTACCACAATATGACCTAACCTTGACAGTAACACCTTATCAGGCCCTAAGTTCACCATAATATGACCTAACCTTGACTGTGACACCTTATCAGGCCCTACATCCTTGACCACCGAAGGGTCAAGACGTACCTGGCGCTCCTCTCGGAGCAGCCAGGTCAACTGTTAAGTTGGCCCATACCAACTCCCTCCCCTGAACCCTCCTCCCCACTGGAATATCAACAAGTTCTCCCCAGAAGTTACAATTTCATTTAGGAAAGGAATGGAACCAGTGTTAACCAGAGGTGAACAGTGGTGAACAGTGCTTAAGTCAGTGAGAACAACTCAACAGTAACAGTCGTACCCAAGTTAACCTTCACACAGTGAGGTCCCAGGTACCCAGTGATAACGGCCCGTGATAACCAGCGATGTGTTAATCCGTCAACGATAGGAAGGCCTGGGACCAAACCTCACTCATATAACACCATCTGTGAAGGAATTACTACACCACGTGAGGCCCCCTCATAACACCATCTATGAGGGAATTACTACACCACGTCAGGTCCCTCATAACACCATCTGTGAGGGAATTACCACACCACGTCAGGTCCCTAATAACACCATCTGTGAGGGAATTACTACACCACATGAGGACCCTCATAACACCATCTGTGAGGTAATTACACCACGTGAGGTCCCCCATAACACCATCTGTGAGGGAATTACTACACCACGTGGTCCCTCATAACACCATCTGCGAGGGAATTACTACACCACGTCAGGTCCCTCATAACACCATCTGAGGGAACCACTACATCACGTGAGGTCCCTCCTAACACCATCTGGGAGGGAGTTACTACACTACGTGTTTGCTGTTCAACACGTACAATCCTACATTAATCTGTATGTTCACTGTATGTTCCTTTACCTTTCTCTAATGAAGGCTTTTGTTAAACCACCAATGTATGTAATAAGTCATTTATGTCCAATGTATATTTTCAGCCTTCAGGCTGCAGAACTTTTTCAACAAACCGTTAATTATTATTATTATTATTAAGTTCACCATAACATGACCTAACTTTGACAGTGACACCTTATCAGGCCCTAAGTTCACCACAATATGACCTAACCTTGACAGTAACACCTTATCAGGCTCAAAGTTCACCATACAGTCGGCCCTTAACATACGCGGGTTTAAAATACACGGATTTGCAAATACGCGGATTGCCCCGCCGGAGGAATATTCTGTACATTGAAGTAATTGAAGTACATTCAACTCGCGCGCGGCACCGAACACGGGACACCACCCGCTCCCGCAACCTCACACACACACGCATAGCTCTCCCTCACTCAGTCAATCTCGCTGTAACCACGCTTGTGTTGACATCAGCATTGTAGTTGCAAAAATATTACAATTCCGTGAATGTATTATATCAAGCACAGTATGAATAGAATATCATTAATATAAGAGTATTTTAACCGAAAACTACTAAAAAAACGAGTAACATATCTTGAACATCGGAAGGTTAGGTAAAGTCTTTTGTTTTCATGTAGTTTATCCTAATTTACATTGAAGTGCATCACGTTTCAGCAAAACTACTATTTATTTCTGAGAATATGGAAATGTAATATTTTGCTGAAATGACGTACGTATTACAGTGGAAAGTGACGAAAGCAATGACTCGCTTTCTTTCGTTCAAAAGATGTTACCGTAATCGCTTTTCGAATGGTTTTCAGTTAAAAAACTGTTGTATTACAATAATATTCTATCCTAATTCACTTGTGATGCAACAGTTTTTTTAACTGAAAACCATTCGAAAAGCGATTACTGTAACATCTTTTGAACGAAAGAAAGCGAAAGTCATTGTTTTCGTCACGATTTTATCCCACTTTCCACTGTAATACGTACGTCATTTCAGCAAAAATATTACATTTCCGTGAATGTAGTATATCAAGCACATTATGAATATATCATTGTAATATAACAGTATTTTAACCGAAAACTATTAAAAAAACGAGTAACATCTCTTGAACATTGGAAGTTTAGGTAAAGTCTTTTGTTTTCGTCATGTATTTTATCCTATTTTACATTGAAATACATCACGTTTCAGCAAAACTACTATTTATTTCTGAGAATATATTCATTCAGGCACAGTTTAGGTAAAATATACATGTGCTGTAACATTTTTTTAATTGAAAACGATTCGAAAAACACGCACCCTCTAGCCCTGTTCAAGGAGAAGACTGGGAGGAGCTGTTTGGTGCTTAAAACGATGACAAGGAAAATGATTTTGATGGATTTTAATGAAAATATTCAGAAAGACCCTGGCACTGTCAAGGAAAGTGGCTGCTGAAGGCTTCCAGGACATGGCAGAGGACGAGATTAGGGAGCTAATTGAAGAGCATGACACTGAGCTGACCGAGGAGGATCTACAGGAGTTAGTAGACTCAGGCAAGGAAGAGGAAGCGAAAGGGAAAGAGGATGAGGAAGAGGAAGAGCACCAAGAAATAACGTTGGAGAAGTTGGGGGAGATGACCGGGAATATTGAGGCACTGAAAAACCTGGCCTATAGTATGGACCCCTCCATGGTGCGTGCCCTGAAATTCATGCGAGGGATGGATGACGTTTTCGCTCCATACAAAAACATCATGGAAGAAATGAATGAAAGAGACGACAACTCTCCATCACCATGTTCTTTGATCACCGAAGGAGAGATTTAACACCATCAATCACTGGCGGCAGTGAGGAAGCAGCTGAATCCACCGTCGCCCCCACTTCACCAACTGTCATGGGTTGCGTTAGGCTTACCCACGCAACCAACTCCAAAGTTTGTTTTACCAGAGATAAGACGCCCGGCGAGGCATAACTGGGACATGTATTTTTCAATTAGTGTATGTCAGCCAGCCTTTAGGGGGGTGGGCAGTGAAACAGTGTTGTACTGTTCATCTCTTCACACCCAAAAACCTCATTTTGAGTAGTATCCCCTGAGCCATGGGTTAGTTAAGACGTCGTCTCCATCCTCTCCCTCCTGAAAGGGGGCGGGACACCACACCACACAGAGTCCTCCACCGCCACTCCGTCCTGTGAACCGTCGTCGACACGAGACTAAGCGTGTTAACCTAGGTTGTTATCCCCGTGGAAATATCACGTGTGGATGCCTGGTTGCGACAAGAGCAATCCAGGCTGGCCTATCAAACCTACAGTAAATGGTTAATTAATTCACGCTTACAGAGTTCTCCTGCACGACACCCGTCTACCGTGACCGTGATCGACACGAGACTAAGTGTGTTAACCTAGGTTTGTTATCCCCGTGGAAATATCACGTGTGGAAGCCTGGTTGCGACAAAAGCAATCCAGGCTGGTCTATTGCACCTAATGGTTAATTCAAGTCATGCTTACCAGTTCTACTTGCCGCGACACCGTCCAGTGACTGTCAGTGACGCGAGACTATGTGTGGTAACCCAAGAGTACCTTTTTGTTGTTATGGCCGTGGGAAGAAGTTCTTGTGATGAAGCCTGGTTGCAACAAGAGCAATCCAGGCTGGCAGTAAATGTATCACTTGAAGAATTAAGGCTCTGTTAAGTCATACCACAGTAGAGTAATCACATGTGTCCCCAAGTTGGAAATTCCCTGTTTTAGAAGATTAATTTTATTACAGCGTGAACGTGAGTAAATCATATATCCATGCAAATTGTAAATCATTGTATGGAAGCTTGACAAATAAATGTAAGTGCAATTATCTGCCCGTATCTGTCATCCTATCTTATTATTACTAAAGGTAATGACTGATTGGTTATGACAAAGTATAACCAGTAACTTAGATAGATGTTGAAAATTAAATGAATTCATTAAATCATCATTTATCAAGTATAAATCATGGAATGTCGAGTGGTGGAGTGAACTTCTACGTAGATACGCCATAATCTCCTGTAAGTAATCAGTGTGAAGGTATCGGACTCTACGGTAAGAAATAAGAAATACGACATAATATTATCTTTATATAATATAATCCACTCCTACTACCACCGATTCTTCTTGGTGGACTGATCCACCACCAAAACCATGACACCACCCATTATGGAATTGAGTGACGATGAACCCGATGACCCCCGTCCTGTCGCCGAGGATAGGTACGGTACAGTAAATTGAAATTTTTATCTCTTTTTTTTTAATAGCTTTTCTTGCCATGTTTATTGTTTGTAAAAATGCACAGCACAGTACAGTTCAGTACTGTACATAGGAAGTGGAGGTGCAGTTATTCACAAAACATTTGTGTTTGTTGTCGGCAGTAGTGATGGTGAGGAGGTGGAGGAGGCGGAGGAGGGAGCGGAGGGAGCGAGTTGGGAGGAGTGGTGACCTTGGACGCGGGAGCAGGGACGAGTGGAGATGCCAGCCAGCATATTCACTACAACACTAGTACTATATATTCACTACAACACTAGTACTACATATTCACTACAACACTATTACCACATATTCACTACAACATTAGTACTACATATTCACTACAACACTATTACCACATAATTCACTACAACACTAGTACTACATATTCACTACAGCACTATTACCACATATTCACTACAACTATAGTACTACATATTCACTACAACACTATTACCACATATTCACTACAACACTAGTACAACATATTCACTACAACACTATTCCACATATTCACTACAACTCTATTACCACATTGTCACTACAACACTATTACCACATATTCACTACAACACTAGTACTACATATTCACTACAACACTAGTACTACATGATCACTACAACACTATTACCACATATTCACTACAACACTAGTACTACATATTCACTACAGCACTAGTACTATATATTCACTACAACACTATTACCACATATTCACTACAACACTAGTACTACATATTCACTACAACACTATTACCACATATTCACTACAACACTATTACCACATTGTCACTACAACACTATTACCACATATTCACTACAACACTAGTAATACATATTCACTACAACACTATTACCACATATTCACTACAACCCTATTACCACATATTCACTACAACACTATTACCACATATTCACTACAACACTATTACCACATATTCACTACAACACTATTACCACATATTCACTACAACACTATTACCACATATTCACTACAACACTATTACCACATCTTCACTACAACTCTATTACCACATTGTCACTACAACACTATTACCACATATTCACTACAACACTAGTACTACATATTCACTACAACACTATTACCACATTGTCACTACAACACTATTACCACATATTCACTACAACACTAGTACTACAGTACATATTCACTACAACACTAGTACTACATGATCACTACAACACTATTACCACATATTCACTATAACACTAGTACTACATATTCACTACAGCACTAGTACTATATATTCACTACAACACTAGTACAACATATTCACTACAACACTAGTTCTCCATATTCACTACAACACTAGTACTATATATTCACTACAACACTAGTACTATATATTCACTACAACACTATTACCACATATTCACTACAACACTATTACCACATATTCACTGCAACACTTTTACTACATATTCACTACAACACTAGTTCTCCATATTCACTACAACACTAGTACTACGTATTCACTACAGCACTAGTACTATATATTCACTACAACACTATTACCACATATTCACTACAACACTAGTACTACATATTCACTACAACACTAGTACTACATATTCACTATAACACTAACACTAGTACTACATGTTCACTACAACACTATTACCACATTCACTACAACACTAGTACTACATATTCACTATAGCACTAGTACTACATATTCACTTCAACACTATTCCCACATATTCACTACAACACTATTACCACATATTCACTACAACACTAGTATAACATATTCACTACAACTCTAGTGCTACACATTCACTACAACTCTATTACCACATATTCACTACAACTCTATTACCACATATTCACTACAACACTATTACCACACATTCACTACAACACTTTTACTACATATTCACTACAACACTAATACTACATATTCAGTACAACACTATTACCACATATTCAGTACAACACTAGTACTACATATTCACTACAACACTAGTGCTACATATTCACTACAACACTATTACCACATATTCACTACAACACTAGTACAACATATTCACTACAACACTAGTGCTACATATTCACTACAACTCTATTACCACATATTCACTACAACACTATTACCACATATTCACTACAACACTATTACTACATATTCACTACAACCCTAATACTACATATTCACTACAACACTATTACCACATATTCACTACAACACTAGTACTACATATTCACTACAACTCTATTACCACATATTCACTACAACACTATTACCACATATTCACTACAACATTATTACCACATATTCACTACAACATTATTACCACATATTCACTACAACATTATTACCACATATTCACTACAACTCTATTACCACATATTCACTACAACACTATTACCACATATTCACTACAACACTATTACCACATATTCACTACAACATTATTACCACATATTCACTACAACACTATTACTACATATTCACTACAACACTCGTACTGTACTACAGGTTCTGAACTTTTGTAATGATAAAAGACTTAACCTCCACTTATACTGTCCGCTTACTATGTACAGTATGTTGTCGAAGATAGTTGTTCCAACCTGAATCTAATAATCTTCAGTTTAACGCAATTTTTTAAACGCTTTGAAATCATAACACTGTAAAGTAAAGAAAAACATGGTTAGTAAACTTAATTTACTTCTGGTGTTTAGTGTGCAACTAATCGTCCTTTGGTTGTTTTTGTTCTACGCCCAACAAAGACTCGACCAAGAAAAACTAATATTGGAATTAGATCTAAAAGAGTTACGGTCTCGTACAGACTATTTATTAAGAAAGGGTAAGACCTTTTTGTATGGCTTTATTGGAGGCCTACCTGAGCCCGAGCCCCGGCCTGTTACTTGTGATTTCCCCTGGAGAAAAGTACCATTCGTAGGCCGGTACATATATTATAAATGTACTCTACGGGACGTGAAGCAAATGCAAAATTTGATAAAAGAAGCCAAAAGCGAATCCTTCCCAGTCCATTCCCTTTTGCTGGCTCTGTTTGCTGTTGTTCTCGTTATCTTGGGGATTTCACAACTTTATAAATTTATGAGATTTTGGGAGAGATCACCGAAGGGCGTAGATAATTTGTCTAAAGATATTCTGCCCGAGGGTAAGCTGCCTGAAGATATTCTGCCCGAGGGTAAGCTGCCTGAAGATATTCTGCCCGAGGGTAAGCTGTCTGAAGACACCTCGTTTGAAGATCAGCGAATAGCTTACCTTGGGACACGGATGAAAAATATAAAAATAGGATAATTCAATTCAGAAATTTAGACCCCACTCACCTTTAAATAATTCTTAGAAGGCGACCTAACTGACACCTTAATTTTGAAAGTGCTTCGGCTCTTGGCACTATTTGTCTCGCATGCCCACGACCGTAAAATAACGTTTAATGCGGATTGGGAGAACCGTGTATTTGTCGCGCACGATGAGCAAGGACAAAACTTTGTTTATATTCCCGACAAATTAAATGTGTTGGGGACCTCAGAGGAAAAGGTTTGTATGACCGATGAATTGTATACACCCGAGAGATTAAAGCAAAACGTGTATGAACTTGCCACCCTCATAACTGATGGCATGAGAAAAATGAAAAAGGTCCCACCTAATCTTGATGAGGTGTTGACACATGCAACGGAGAATGCCCCAAATGCCTGGGTACTTTATAAAGTACTGAACAAAACATTCAGAATGCATAATTTGAAGACGCATTGCAAGAAAGGAATGAAGTTCATCAGGTGTATGAAAACACCTTGAGGTCAACCCACGTGCAGGAGGCAGAACTTGTTGTGTCACGTTACTGGCCGCAGTGGAAGAAAACGGTAGTAAAAAGAACATAACAAAATGAGCCTGTAATAGGCCAGTTGGAAGCAACAGATAACTACTTGTCTCTCCACTTCTTCTTCCCTGGTTGAACATTCGAATTTGTGGAATTTAAATATAAACCTGCCAACGGCTATCATTTATCGCCCTTTCTCGTGTTGTACTCTATATATTTGCTCCATGCACAATAAAATACACCTTTTTTCTGTTTTTTATTCTTTGGAAATCGACGAAATAACAAACGTTTATGATGTAGTTTGTATCCAGATATGGCGTATTTATCAGGCATTGTCACAGACCCTCACACCACGACGGCCTGCTGCTAACTGAGGTCCCACCCCGCGGACCAGATGATGTCATGCACGGTGAAGGACGAATTTTCGACTCGAAGTGGGTGGGCTATCCTCAAACTACCGTCCACTCAGTTGAACACCAATTGAAGGCAAATTACTGGAAGCAATATTTTCAAACTCAATTCAAAATCACCTCGATAAAAACTTGATCAATAATTCTCAGCATGGCTTCACTAGTAAGCATTCATGTCTGACAAATTTACTGTCTTTACATATTCACTACAACACAATTACCACATATTCACTGCAACACTATTACCACATCTTCCCTGCAACGCTATTACCACATATTCACTACAACACTATTACCACACATTCACTACAACACTAGTACTACATATTCACTATAGCACTAACACTAGTACTACATGTTCACTACAACACTATTACCACATTCACTACAACACTAGTACTACATATTCACTATAGCACTAGTACTACATGTTCACTACAACTCTATTACCACATATTCACTACAACACTATTACCACACATTCACTACAACACTAGTACTACATATTCACTATAGCACTAGTACTACATGTTCACTACAACACTATTACCACATATTCACTACAACACTAGTACTACATATTCACTACAACTCTATTACCACATATTCACTACAACACTATTACCACATATTCACTACAACATTATTACCACATATTCACTACAACACTATTACTACATATTCACTACAACACTCGTACTGTACTACAGGTTCTGAACTTTTGTAATGATAAAAGACTTAACCTCCACTTATACTGTCCGCTTACTATGTACAGTATGTTGTCGAAGATAGTTGTTCCAACCTGAATCTAATAATCTTCAGTTTAACGCAATTTTTTAAACGCTTTGAAATCATAACACTGTAAAGTAAAGAAAAACATGGTTAGTAAACTTAATTTACTTCTGGTGTTTAGTGTGCAACTAATCGTCCTTTGGTTGTTTTTGTTCTACGCCCAACAAAGACTCGACCAAGAAAAACTAATATTGGAATTAGATCTAAAAGAGTTACGGTCTCGTACAGACTATTTATTAAGAAAGGGTAAGACCTTTTTGTATGGCTTTATTGGAGGCCCACCTGAGCCCGAGCCCCGGCCTGTTACTTGTGATTTCCCCTGGAGAAAAGTACCAATCGTAGGCCGGTACATATATTATAAATGTACTCTACGGGACGTGAAGCAAATGCAAAATTTGATAAAAGAAGCTAAGAGCGAATCCTTCCCAATCTATTCCCTTTTGCTGGCTCTGTTTGCTGTTGTTCTCGTTATCTTGGGGATTTCACAATTTATGAGATTTTGGGACAGATCACCGAAGGGCGTAGATAATTCGTCTAAAGATATTCTGCCCGAGGGTATGCTGTCTGAAGATATTCTGCCCGAGGGTAAGCTGTCTGAAGATATTCTGCCCGAGGGTAAGCTGTCTGAAGATATTCTACCCGAGGAAAAGCTGTCTGAAGATATTCTGCCCGAGGGTAAGCTGTCTGAAGATATTCTGCCCGAGGGTAAGCTGTCTGAAGATATTCTACCCGAGGAAAAGCTGTCTGAAGATATTCTGCCCGAGGGTATGCTGTCTGAAGATATTCTGCCCGAGGGTAAGCTGCCTGAAGATATTCTGCCCGAGGGTAAGCTGTCTGAAGACACCTCGTTTGAAGATCAGCGAATAGCTTACCTTGGGACACGGATGAAAAATATAAAAATAGGATAATTCAATTCAGAAATTTAGACCCCACTCACCTTTAAATAATTCTTAGAAGGCGACCTAACTGACACCTTAATTTTGAAAGTGCTTCGGCTCTTGGCACTATTTGTCTCGCATGCCCACGACCGTAAAATAACGTTTAATGCGGATTGGGAGAACCGTGTATTTGTCGCGCACGATGAGCAAGGACAAAACTTTGTTTATATTCCCGACAAATTAAATGTGTTGGGGACCTCAGAGGAAAAGGTTTGTATGACCGATGAATTGTATACACCCGAGAGATTAAAGCAAAACGTGTATGAACTTGCCACCCTCATAATTGATGGCATGAGAAAAATGAAAAAGGTCCCACCTAATCTTGATGAGGTGTTGACACATGCAACGGAGAATGCCCCAAATGCCTGGGTACTTTATAAAGTACTGAACAAAACATTCAGAATGCATAAATTGAAGACGCATTGCAAGAAAGGAATGAAGTTCATCAGGTGTATGAAAACACCTTGAGGTCAACCCACGTGCAGGAGGCAGAACTTGTTGTGTCACGTTACTGGCCGCAGTGGAAGAAAACGGTAGTAAAAAGAACATAACAAAATGAGCCTGTAATAGGCCAGTTGGAAGCAACAGATAACTACTTGTCTCTCCACTTCTTCTTCCCTGGTTGAACATTCGAATTTGTGGAATTTAAATATAAACCTGCCAACGGCTATCATTTATCGCCCTTTCTCGTGTTGTACTCTATATATTTGCTCCATGCACAATAAAATACACCTTTTTTTCTGTTTTTTATTCTTTGGAAATCGACGAAATAACAAACTTTTATGATGTAGTTTGTATCCAGATATGGCGTATTTATCAGGCATTGTCACAGACCCTCACACCACGACGGCCTGCTGCTAACTGAGGTCCCACCCTGCGGACCAGATGACGTCATGCACGGTGAAGGACGAATTTTCGACTCGAAGTGGGTGGGCTATCCTCAAACTACCGTCCACTCAGTTTAACACCAATTGAAGGCAAATTACTGAAAGCAATATTTTCAAACTCAATTCAAAATCACCTCGATAAAAACTTGATCAATAATTCTCAGCATGGCTTCACTAGTAAGCATTCATGTCTGACAAATTTACTGTCTTTACATATTCACTACAACACTATTACCACATATTCACTACAACACTAGTACTATATATTCACTACAACACTAGTACTACATATTTACTACAACACTATTACCACATATTCACTACAACACTAGTACTACACATTACGGGTGTATTAATTGTTTTTATAGCTATTTTTGCATTTTAATATTAAATACTGTACATTACGTTTCAACAAAACTACCAATTATTTCTGAGAACATGGAAATGTAATATTTTTGCTGAAATGATGTACGTATTACAGTGGAAAGTGGGATAAAATTGTGACGAAAGCAATGACTTTCTCTTTCTTTCGTTCAAAAGATGTTACCATAATCACTTTTCGAATGGTTTTCAGTTGTGGGATTATAAGGCTAATGATAGGATAAAATATTATTGTAATACAGTACGAGTACAACAGTTTTTTAACTGAAAACCATTCGAAAAGCGATTACGGTAAAATCTTTTGAATAACGAAAGAAAGCGAAAGTCAATGTTTTCGTCATGATTTTATCCCACTTTCCACTGTAATATGTTCGTCATTCCAGCAAAAATATTACATTTCAATATTTATTTCTGAGAATACGTATATTCATTCAGTCACAGTTAAGGTAAAATATACTTGTGATGTAATATTTTAATGAAAATACGGTATCGTAGTTTTCTTTTGTTTCAAATTTAATAAACAAAGATTGATGTTTCAAATGTAATGAACAAATATTTATGTCCAGTATCTATAAATAAACTTTAATAAATGAATACTTTATGTTTTACATCGTCCTGTGCTACCATACCATGGATTTGGCTACTTTGGGCTTGCTATGATGGCGCAAGAGATCTGCCCTGGCAACTGTACCAACACTCACAGCGGGTGGTGCATTGGTGCATCGTTTCCATTGTTTACTGGTCGTTACTGGTAAATATTTTTCAACCTAACGAAACTATTACCCTTTTAGAGGTCGACCCCCAATTTTTTGCCAAATAATTTGGTCTTAAAAACTCGAACTACACACAGGAATATACGGTAAATAAGGACATGGGGAACAGGGTTTTTTTTTGGGGGGGGGGCAGCACATATACGCGGATTTTTAACATCCACGGCTATCTCTATTACGTAACCCCCGCGTATGTTAAGGGCCGACTGTAATATGACCTAACCTTGACAGTGACACCTTATCAGGCCCTAAGTTCACCATAATATGACCTAACCTTGACAGTGACACCTTATCAGGCCCTAAGTTCACCACAATATGACCTAACCTTGACAGTGACACCTTATCAGGCCCTAAGTTCACCACAATATGACCTAACCTTGACAGTAACACCTTATCAGGACCTAAGTTCACCATAATATGACCTAACCTTGACAGTAACACCTTATCAGGACCTAAGTTCACCATAATATGACCTAACCTTGATAGTAACACCTTATCAGGTCCTAAGTTCACCACAATATGACCTAACCTTGACAGTAACACTTTATCAGGCCCTAAGTTCACCATAATATGACCTAACCTTGACAGTGACATGTTTGACAGTTAGCGCCGAAGGTCTAGTGAAGTATTTATTTGTTTATTTATTTCCTTTAGATTGAGTTTTTGTTTTTTGCTTATAAAATATCACAGAAGTGACCAGGGAGAATATAATTTACATTGTTGAAATTCTTATAAGATAGTGATTAATTTGAATGTAAACATGCAATAGTTTGCACTAGACTAAAATTTTTAGTAATCATTTTGTACATAATTTTGATTACATGTACAGTTCAGCTTTGGCCTTAGGACAGTGTGCGCATGTAAATGAGTTTCAATAAATGAATAAAGTTACAAATATCGAGCCAAAAATAATAGTTGAAAAACTTTGTAGACGGAGCTTGGATGGCTAAATTTTAGAATGACCAATAATTTTAATACAGGTATAAAAAATGCACAAATATTAAAGAACACAATTTTCTTGATATTTACTCCACTAGAAACAAATGTAAACATAGAACAGATTACTGTGCTGAATTGGCAGACTAGCCCATCAGCTGATGCTCACAACAAAACGTGACGTTCGTAAGGATTTCGTTAATCAAATTTTTGTTCGTTAACTGAATCGAAGATTCTAATGAAAGGCAATTCGTTAACTGAAATTTCATTAACGGAGGGACCACTGTAGTCGTCCTCAGGTTCTGGTACAAAAAAGGTTTATTTTGTGTTTTACTCAAATTAGCGTTGATGTTTTACGCTAGTTGGTTATGTGCTCTAGATTATATTGTTTGAAGTTCTCTTATGTTTCTTATGTTATGTTTATTTGTGTTAAGCCATTTTGTTACTTGAAGCT
Organism: Homarus americanus; assembly: GCF_018991925.1. Taxonomy (NCBI): domain Eukaryota; kingdom Metazoa; phylum Arthropoda; class Malacostraca; order Decapoda; family Nephropidae; genus Homarus; species Homarus americanus. The sequence goes on along the minus strand of NW_024718996.1, from coordinate 8,907 downwards.
TAGTCATTGATAATATGTAATTCCTGTTTATTACAGATCTATGGACACTGATGTTGAATCAAGCCTCCCAGTGCTTACCTTCGTGTTCATAACAAGTGTTTTTGGCCACTAATGAAGGTGAATTTATAGTATCACACCGGTCTTTATTTCCCTGTTAAAAATATGTATCTCGTAATGTTTACGCAATTCTAAGACTTTTTCTTCTGTCATATTTCCGCCGGAAATTAATTTTTAAAGATTACTGTATTACTTTCGCTCGGTCACAAGTGTCGCCACGATTTGCTCACTTATGGCGGAGGTGGTCTGACCCCCCGACTCACACGTCGCTCCAGGCCTCCGATGGGGGGTTAGGTTAGGTTAGGTTTTCTCGGTTGGTTGGTAATATAATGTTATTTATTCTAAAAAAAATCCAACTTTTTCTGATATGATTGTTTGATGGGGGGGTACCTGATAAACACATGATTTCCAGTGGAAATTAATATCTAATTCGTTCGAAACTCATCAAAATACAGTAGAAAAACCTATTTTTAATATTGAAATAAAGACCGGTGTGATACTATAAATTGACTCAAACCGTTAATTTGCACAAGAATGGAGGTGAGATTTACCTAGGTAAAACACCAAAAAAAAAAGGTATTATTTTACTTTCAGACACAGCGCCCCGAGAAGTTATGAACTCCTGAAACATTTAGATCTCGCTATTCTGAGCATTTTGAACCCCATATATACATGGAGGAAATGGATAATAGCGACACAATTGAATTTAATTTATTTTAAATAGTTTTCAGTCTTCGTCTGAGGAAATGTTATCACACATGCACAGTGTTGACTCACGTCACCCAGTGGTGACCAATGACGTGTCTGTTTATGGCACAAAGTTTTGTCAGCTAATCACATTTAATTTTTCTCACAGACAGAAACATAAGTCAATTTGGTGATGACACTAAAATAGGGCATGTAATAAAGTGTGGCGAGGACTACGCAACACTACAGGAAGATCTAAACAAATTTTTTGAATGGTCTGAAAAATGGCAGATGAAATTCAATGTGGACAAATGTAAAGTACTAAGTCTAGGAGATGTAAACAGGGAAACCATATATCAGATGAACAACGATGTTATAGAGAAATCCGACTGCGAGAAAGATTTAGGAGTAATGATCAGTAGGAATCATAAGTCAAGTAAACAATGTATTTGCTCGAAACAAGGCTAATAAAGTACTTGGGTTCCTTCCAAGGAGTGTTAGTTACAAGACTAGCGAGGTCATCCTAAAACTATATATTGCGCTTGTGAGACCTCACTTGGATGGTACGCAGTTCAGTTCTGGTCACGATATTACAGAATGGATCTAGAATCCTTGGAAAGAATTCAGAGGAGAATGACAAGACTACTCCCGGGCATTAGGAACCTTGAGTACAGAGACAGGTTAAAGCATCTTAATTTGCATTCCCTCAAGAGACGTAGAGTGAGAGGCGATATGATAAGAGGTGCATAAATGGAAGTCAGGGCTAAACAAAGGGGACATTACAAAGGTATTCAAACTATCCAACCCGGAGTGTACTCGTAACAATGGTTTTAAATTAGACAAATTTAGATTTAGGCACGAAATAGGTAAACATTGGTTTGGAAATAGAGTAGTGGACGAGTGGAACAAGTTACCAAACATCATCATTAACTCGAATACGCTGGACAGCTACAAACATAGGTTGGATGGATATATGAGCAATAGGGGTTGGGTGTAAATGGGACTGCCCAGTATGGGCCAATAGGCCACCTGCAGTTTCCTCCATTCTTATGTTCTTATGTATAATTTTAATTTCTTTGACCAGTCTCACAATGGCCATGGTAGAGGTTGGTTTGTGGGGTTATTAGATATAGGACCACACTCAGGATGGAGAAAGGAAACTCACAATGTGCTCTCTGTATACATATTGTATTGGATGTACAATGCAGCTTAGTGCTGGGGAGTGGCAGCGTGAGTCCAAGCGTGGTGTAGAGAGAGCTGGTTGGTGAGGGTGCTCAGAGGAGGACAGGCAGCTTGTGGGGCGGCATGGTTGCCGGCGGGAGCGAGGGCCACCAGGCAGGAGCGGAGGAGGAGGTTTTGCTTGCTGGTGGCTGTAGGTAGAAAGAGAGCGGTCGCGGTCACGGCCACATGAGGTCTTAAATAGCGGGGGTAGGCGTGGCTTGATAGTTGACCTCCGTTTTGTTAGGCGGCACTGGTTACCGACCTAGACACGAGGCGGAGGCTGGGGAATTCGAAGAGGGTCGGCTGGTCAGAGACAAACGGAGTTGTAGGGGAGAATCCACTACAATACTCCCCCTCCCCTCCGGGCGAGGCGGGAGGCTGGATGTTGGCAGGGTTGCGTCCCACACATGATACATACCGGGCAGGTGTACGTACGACTCGGCCGCTGCGGGTGACGACTCCGTCTAGTGACACAAAACCTGTGGCAGAATCAGAGGTAGAAGGAGGGTTGTGGAGTAGAGGAGGTTGTACAGGCAATAGTTGTTGTGCTCCTGTCGCGGCAGGGGCAGCGTCATTGGCTGTGTAGTCTGGGTCCGGGGCAGGGGCCATGACAGCAACAGGGTCCACAACAGCAGGGTGCAGGACAGGAGCAGGGGGTACCTGTTGGTGGAAAGAGGGTGCCCAGAAATGTCGTGGGCAGCGTCTGGCTGGGTTGACTGGGTCAGGGGCAGGGGCCACATCAGGAGGAGGGTTCATGACAGCAACAGGGTCCACGACGGCAGCCAGGTCCACGTCAGGAGGAGGGTCCATGACGGCAGCTGGGTCCACGTCAGGAGGAGGGTCCATGACAGCAACAGGGTCCACGACGGCAGCAGGGCCCACGTCAGGGGGAGGGGCTTTGTTAGGCGGCGCTGGTTACCAATCTAGACACGAGGTGGAGGCTGGGGAATTCGAAGAGGGTCAGAGACAAACGGAGTTGTAGGGGAGAACCACTACAGGTTGTCGTCTGTGCTCCTACGATTATTTTAAGTTTATTGCCGAGTTTTACGAGAAAGAGGATTAGTCTATTCAATTCTTACATATCCCCGGTCCTTCCACTTCAACAAAGGTATTGTACTTTCGGACATGGCGCGCCCCAAAGATTTTAACTACTAAAACGTTTAGGTTAGTTTAAGCTAGGCCTACCGGGGGTCCACCCCTGGCTAGGGGTCAGGTTAGGCCTGCTGGGGGTCCGCTCTGCCCCTGGCCAGGAGTTAGGTTTTGTTAGGTCAGATGAATTCGTTTTCTCCCCCACCCAAAAAACCTGATTTCTCAGGCACTCTTCCATTATTGTTGGGGGGGGGGGGTCAAAAACTAGGTATTATTGCATTTTCACACCCCACATTCCTACCACTAATCTATTATCATATTCGAATAAGTACAGTGATCCCTCGGTTAACGAGCGCCTCGGTTAACGATTTACCTTCCATAAGATTCTTAACTTCCGTTAACGAGCAATCCCTCGATTAACGAGTTTTTTACAAGCCGACTTCAACATGTTTTCGCTTGCATTTGGCGGTCCACCAGCTGTAGTATTAGTCCGCCAATACAGTACAGGTTGTACCTCTCTAGTCCGGCATTCTGTGGTCTGGAACGATTTTAGTTTGTCCAATAGGTAGATAGGCAGCTTTTTTTTTTTCTATTCTGATTATTATTATTACAGGAGTATTAAATTTTTGCCCCTCAGGCCCCAATGTGGGTCAGTGACCTATGCCCGGGTGGGCTAATCCCCTTAAAAAAAAAAACAAAGCCGCGGGAAATTAAGGTTTGTTTACATCCGGCAGTTCGGCTGCTCTCTCTCTCTCTCTGCTTGTCTATACAGAGTACAACATTTAACCCTTCAATATATATGAGCAGTAAATAAGTGTTGCTTTCATATTCTTATGTAGAGTAATGACGATATATTTTCACATGTGCGCACTTACATACGAGCAGTCTCACTTTTTTTTTACCATTAATGGTTAGCTACTTATATTGTTCCATTTATTAACATTAAATAACATTACAGGTACTTCAAGCAACCATATTCATTTTTTACATTAATTTTACTACAGCTAAACTCAGGGTCTTATTTTCTTCAGTTTTATATGTAGAACCAATCAGTCACTGGTTTCGTAAGCTTTAACATAAACAATGCCGGCAGCCGTCTCGTCTCCTCTAATATTCCACGTATTATTAATAAATTGTATTGTTAATTTTGCACACACGTACATTAATTCAATAAAAACAAATTCAGAAACATTAATTAAAATATATATGAACAGTAAATAAGTGTTGCTTTCATATTCTTATGTAAAGTAATGACGATATGTTTTCACGTGTGCGCGCGCACTTACATACGCGATCTCTCTTTTTTCTTTACCATTATCGTTAGCTACTTCTATTGTTCCATTTATTAACATTAAATAACATTACTTAAAACAACCATATTAATTTTACTACAGCTACAACCAAGGTCTTATTTTCTTCAGTTTTATATGTAGAACCAGTCAGTCACTGGTTTTGTAATCAACGAATACAATGCTGTGTCATTTCCTCGTGTGTTTTAATATTCTACGTATTATTAATGAATTGTATTGCTCATTTTGCACACATAAACATTAATTCAATAAAAAAGACATTCAGTAATAAACAATAATGAATCTTTTGTACATAAGAGAAATGACGCTGTTTACACGATTATGCACGTCGTCTGCACGTTGGCGGGCCGTTCAAACCCGTCGAAATTCAAGTTTCCGCCGTCAAAATTTTTATTTATTTATTTTTTTGTGTGTTCCAATAAAATACGTTAAGAATTAAAAACTCGCGAAATTTGAGAAGCTACTATACGACATTTAACCCTTCAATATGTCTTCAAAGAGACCATGATGCAGAGAAAGTGGTGCTATGCTTCCAGGCTTAAGCACAAGTCACTATCTATCCAGGAAAAGGGTGAATTTCCATGGTCCGGCACCGGTCAGGTCCCGAGGTTGCCGGACTAGAGAGGTACAACCTGTAATTGGTTTTAGGGCTTAAATTCCTTGCTATTTTAGTAAATATCAAGAAGTTTATACTATTCAATAATTTTAAAAGTTTAATATTAACTTTTTTAGTCATTTTAACAATTATTGAACATAATTGAAGGTAAAGAAACTAATTTCTGGCGTGCCATCCAGCCTGTTAACACACCAGACAGGCGTTAGTCTCTCTCTGTTTTCAGTGGAGGTAACATTTTGCTTGAGACTCTATTCAACTAAATGCTTTTTTTCTGTGTTTCCAAGCAAATTATTGGTCATTTTGAAATCTATTTTACATATTGACAATATATAATGCAGTGCAGTGTTGATTTAAAGAAAATAATCTTGAATTACACCAAGAGAACTAAAATTTTATGGGTGAAATGGTGGCATGGGGTGACTTCTCTTTCACCCCAAAGCCTTCTCTTCTCCCTTCTCCTCCACCCCCATTCTAATTCCCATCATCATCATCATCATCATCCAGGAGCCTTCTACGTACACAGCTCAAGGTAAGTGTACTTTTCTACCTTTTTTGTTGAATTTAGACAATTTTCGGTGAGCTGGAACCAATTACCCAAAAACCCATTGAAACAATGGTTTCGGTTAACGAGCAACCTGCTGGAACGGATTGTGCTCGTTAACCGAGGGACCACTGTAGTCTAATTATAAGATAATTTTCATCTATTACATTACCGTCGCAAATGTATAATAACGGAGATAGCGTATCCAAAATTTTCTTTATTTTCTTCCACTAATCTTCCGCCATTATCGCCTACCTCACCTCCCACACTGCGTGTCTCCTTCATAAATCATCACGCACATGCATTCCCTTACACATCACGCGGCCAATCAAAAGCTTTTTTTTTGCAACCAATTAAAATGATTTTTTATTTAATTTGCGGTATTTTTGGCCCAATCAAATTCGATTTTTACTTTGGGTCTCTCATATTTCGAAATTCAAATTCATTTCCGACCATGGAAGTCTGTGATGGGTGTCACTTCAATTATATGGAGCTGATTGCGACTTTTTGGGAAAAAAACAAAGAAACTCTAGCATTTTTTCGATCGCATGGTGTTCTCCTGACCTCAGTAAAGTGTCCTAAGTGCAAGACTGAATGTAAATATCGTCAAGACCAACATATGTGGCGTTGTCCTAACTCGTCCCTTATCCCAAAGACAAAGAAGAGATGGCAATAAGGTAAGAAATAAGTGATTCCATCATATGGTGAGAGTCAGTTAGGTTAGGTTTGGTTTGGTTTATGTTTTTCTAGTGTTTTTTGGTGTATTTTGTATTCACTTAGCCATTATTTTTTTCGGAAAACGTCCCACGCAAAAAAATAGATAAAAAATCCAGTTATATTCGGTTTAAACACACATAAATACAATAGAAAAATATATTCTTGACTTTCTAACAGAGTGGGGCGCACTTATGCAAATTTACCAAAAACTATCCATTTCCGCCAAAAATGAAGGTCAGATTCGTTTAAAACTCACCCAAATACACTGGAAAAACATATTGGTCAACCCCAAAGGACTCGTGTCATAAAGTAAAAATTTACCCCAAAAAACATTCTCATACCAAAGGAACACCGGTCCGACTAATTACCCAAATGTAGCCACAATGAAGTCAAATAATGGTCCTACATGAATAAATCGGACTGCCAACCACTTCTCGACTAGTATTTGGTGTCACAAAGTAAAAAAAAAATTGGAAAACTTAATTTAATCTGAGTTAATAGATAGCGTGCTTGTACCGAGGGAGCGAGTAATTACCCAAATGTAGCCGCAATGAAGTCAAATAATGGTCCTACATGAATAAATCGGACTGCCAATCACTTCTCGACGAGTATTTGGTGTCACAAAGTCACAATTTAATGGGAGTTTATGTTCTGAATTTGAATTGGTCAAGTTGATACATCCGCCAATCTGCTCAGATTAGGTAAGTTTGCAATTGTGACTGTTTCAATTAATCAGACAAAGAACCAACCATTACATCTCTTATACAAAGACAAGTAAACAAGATGGGATCCTGCTCACAGACAATGGACGAAGAAATAAAGTCATAAAATCACAAATAAGACCGTTAATAATACTGCACTAGGAGTGGTTGTGAGGACTTACCGTGGTGGTGGTCTTCGTCAACAGCCAAGAGAAATTATTCCACCCAGACAGACCGAGTTTGTGTACAAGATGACGTCACACTGCCTTCATATTTAACCTGAAATATATGAATATAATTATTATTAAAATACACCTAATCAACAAGTCAATATATGTATAATATTATAAGTTATATATTATCCACAATAAACCATTATACTGATATGTAATTACGCTAAAATATATATTTACCTTTTTCATGACATTCATATTACAAAATATTAATTCGTGTCTTTGATAAATTAAATACATGTCATTTGAAATATTAATTCCTCTTGTAATAAATTATAGAGATCAAAACAGAGTAATATTGTAGTGGATTCCTCCCCCACAAACGCTTGTCGCTGAGTAGCCGACCCCGCGAGTTCCTCAGTGTATGCCTCGTGGTCTGGGTCAACCAGCCCGCCTTACATCACGGAGGTCAACTACTAAGTCACGCCTACCTCCGCTATATAAGACCTGACCTCGTGGTCACCAACGAAGGTTTCAAAGTAATCTGTAAAGATGACTTTGATTCAGACAAAATCCTTTCAAAAGAAGCCAGAGATGTATTTTACAATGAAGGCCTTGTTGTTGTCATGCCACCAGAGCAAAAAGCAAAAAGATCAGTTTTCGTTCGTCAAGTCGACCAAGAGATCGGGAGGAAGACATCTGAAGACCTGAAAGATGAACTGGAACGTCAAAACAGGTGGATGAAGATCGAAGAAGTCATTAAGATAAAAGACTACACCCATGTTTTTAAGATTACCTTTGAAGAAGTTTCAATGGCTGAGAAAGTTTTACAACAGGGCTTTCTAATATTTAACATGTCAGTAACACCTCATCAAATAAAGAAGGAAACATTCATCAGTCTGCAAACTTGCTTCTCCTGCTACAAATATGAAGAACACACAACGAGAGACTGTCCAGAAAAAGAAAAAAAGTACTGCTCAGATTGTGCAGGCGACGACCATACCTACACTGAATGTAAGAACACACATGTTGGCTGTCTCAACTGTAAGAGAAACGGGAATGCATATATAGGACACAGGACGTTAGCAATGGCATGCCCAATAAAAAAACACATGATAAAGTACAAGGAACAAGAAACAAGGAAAAGGGAACAAGAAAAGAAGGATACGACATACGTCGAAATAGCCAAGAGAGCAGTCCAAGAGGCTCACAGACCAGAATCCACCATATTAAACTTAAGTGAACCAATATATGACAAGGTAATGATTAGTATGATCCATGCACATCTGCACAATATCATTGCACCCGAATTATACAATGAGGAGTTAAGGAAAATGTTTAAATTGAATAACCTACCGGAGATGATATTCCCAGAGAATCCAGAATCCGAAAAATTATTTCAGGCAACATGCTCAAGCGAACTGAAAGAAAGACTACAGCTAGACAAACAAAGGTTTGAGCAAGGAGCAACAGCTGATACACAAGAAACACAAGCGACTGATAGAGATCCCAGACAAATGACTAAAAGTGACAAAGAGAAGATAGAAATAACAAAAGGACAGACTACAAGACAAAGGATAAGGAGGAGAGAAGATAAGATGGAGACTGATCACAATATACAACCTGAATCTGCTGAAGATATTGGATTAAAAGTTATCACTACAACAAAACATGGAATCCCAACATCGAGACCAACAGGACGGACAATAGTAAAAAACTGTGAAGGAGGGATATACAAGTGGACATATCAAGAAAAATCCCTAAGTGAAGATTACGTCTGGTCACTAATCACTAC
>NW_024718995.1:0-5046 GCF_018991925.1 Homarus americanus | reverse complement strand
AGACAGTACAGGTGGCGATAGACAGTACAGGCGGCGATAGACAGTACAGGCGGCGATAGACAGTACAGGCGGCGATAGATAGTACAGGTGGCGATAGACAGTACAGGCGGCGATAGACAGTACAGGCGGCGATAGACAGTACAGGTGGCGCAGACAGTACAGGCGGTATGATAGACAGCAATATAAGCATGGAGACAGTACAGGCGGCGATAGACAAAGAAAGGCACAGGTGGGATGAGGCACAGGCATAGACATATATGTATAAGTGATAGATAGTACAGGTGGCATGATAGACAGTACAGGTGGCGATAGACAGTAATGGTGTGTGAAGATAGATGAAAGTGGAAGTGAGAGGCATGGTGGCGATGAGATGTGCAGGCGATGGACAGTACAGGTGGCGAGCAGACAGTACAGACATAGGAGAGTACAGGAAGTGGCGAGCAGACAGCACAGGTGGCGAGCAGGAGAAAGTACAGGCGGCGATAGACAGTACAGGTGGCGATAGATGGTGGCGGAGGCGCAGGAGCAGTACAGGCGGCGATAGACAGCGCCAGTGGCGGACGTACAGGTGGCGAGTAGACAGTACAGGTGGCTTAGACGCGCAGTATGAGATGAGGATATGGTAGGCGATGGACAGTGCTGGCGACGATGAGGCGCGCGGTGCGATAGATGGTGCACAGGCGCGACGCAGACAGTACAGGCGGCGATCGACAGTACAGGCGACGATAGACAGTACAGGCGGCGATAGAAAGGACAGGTAACGATAGAAAGGACAGGTGACGATAGACAGAACGTCAACGATAGACAGAACGTCGACGATAGACAGAACGTCGACAATAGACAGAACGTCGACAATAGACAGAACGTCGACAATAGACAGAACGTCGACAATAGACAGAACGTCGACAATAGACAGAACGTCGACAATAGACAGAACGTCAACAATAGACAGAACGTCAACAATAGACAGAACGTCAACAATAGACAGAACGTCAACAATAGACAGAACGTCAACAATAGACAGAACGTCAACAATCAACAATAAAATAGAACGTCAACAATAGACAGAACGTCAACAATAGACGGGAACGTCAACAATAGACCAGAACATCAACAATGAATAGAACATCAACAATAGACAGAACGTCAACAACAGTAGACAGAACGTCAACAACAATAGACAGAACACCGACAACAGACAGAACATCAACAATAGACAGAACATCAACAATAGACAGAACATCAACAATAGACAGAACATCAACAATAGACAGAACATCAACAATAGACAGAACATCAACAATAGACAGCACATCAACAATAGACAGAACATCAACAATAGACAGAACATCAACAATAGACAGAACATCAACAATAGACAGAACATCAACAATAGACAGAACATCAACAATAGACAGAACATCAACAATAGACAGAACATCAACAATAGACAGAACATCAACAATAGACAGAACATCAACAATAGACAGAACATCAACAATAGACAGAACATCAACAATAGACAGAACATCAACAATAGACAGAACATCAACAATAGACAACATCAACAATAGACAGAACATCAACAATAGACAGAACGAACATCAACAATAGACAGAACATCAACAATAGACAGAACATCAACAATAGACAGACAAACACAATTTCCTGGAATAACAGACGTGGGTTTGGGTCTGGGGGTGGGGGGGGGGGAGATGAACCTTTTATATGCCTGCTTCGGTAAGTGGCTTTGTGGAGACCAGCCATTACAGGTCACAACACAGCAGTATGTACGACTCTGTGAGTATATATTATAAGGTGCCTTGTATAATTAGATGAGCTAAAATAAAAGAATCAAACAGTGACTATATCAACTAAGGCTGATTCGAGAGAGACATCCAGAACTTATGACAAACATTTCTAACATTTTAGTTGTTAAGTTAAAATGCCCTCAGTGAAGTGATCCATCAATGAATCTACTACAGTATGTATCACTAATCCAACTAATTACCAGCAGAGATGAAGGTTTTTTAACATGTTTACGCGTCTTATCAATGATTCACTGGTATCATAATTAACAGGTGAAAATCGTCTTTACTATAACTATTCAGCAGTGATTTAAACACGAGGAATTTAATATTCTCTAATTAAATACTCTTAGGATGAGGAACTTAATTTGAGTGATTAGATAGACGAGGCAATTGATTTCCTTTTGTGTGTGTGTGTGTGTGTGTGTGTGTGTGCAGCTTTTAATAGGAATATAAATAGTACACACCATCATTTCAAAAACTATTGAATCGATTTGGGTGAAACTTGACACACGGTTTAAGTATTAGCCATAAAATGAACTGAAAACCATTTCTTACAAATTATAGATAAAAAATCAACGTAAAAAACCCAGGTACGTTCATTCTTCCATTATTCCCAGTGACTCCCTCTACCACATCCCGGTTACCTCCAGATAACAAACAGTAAAGGTTATGTTAGTCCTGTGATTTTTAAAGGAACATACAGAGGCTGAACTAACTCACTATACCGGGTTTATTGCTCAGTTACACAGTCGGATTTGTCTTTCCGCTTTTTCTCCATTTTATCATATTTACTAATTTTTTTTTTGAGATATAATCAGTTATATTTAGAGCTTCTTTCAAATGTAATGGGTCATATGTAGCTTCTTTCACATATAATCATTCATGACTTTTAAATTTATTCAGATATCGTACTTTTCAACTTCTTTCACACCTGATCAATGATATCTACAGCTGCATTATTACAACTTTCATATATAATCATACTCAAAGTTTCTTTTAAACTCACTCAGTCATGTGGTACAGTTTCTTTTAAAGAAAGTTAAGCATATTTCTAATTTATTTAAAGAACAGGTTGTAATAAAAAAATACTAAAATAATTAATTAAATATGATGCTGATAGGGTGAAGGGTTGCGAGAGAGAGAGAGAGAGAGAGAGAGAGAGAGAGAGAGAGGAGAGAACTGTCCATTCAAGAAAAAATAAAGCCCTTCAACATACAGTTACAGAACTTTCACACACGACCTTCACCTTTCACCTCTTGCGTCCAAAACAGAACAAAATAAATTTTGTGTGTTTTGCCTCTGGCCACCACACAACCCTACAGCTAAGTTGTATGCAAATTAGTTTAAAACATTTAACAATTAATCCCAAATAAAGTTCGAAACCTTTGATCTTGAACAGGGACTTAGAACTTGTCTTACCAAAACAAAAATGGGATGATTTATTCATTAGCTAACAGCAAATCTCTCTCTTTAGGTAAAACGAAAGAATATTTCAACTCATTCTACAGCCACCAGTCTTACGTTTACTTCCTTTGACCTTAAACTTTGACCCACATTTTCCCAACATGAGAAACGACAAGCGGTGAAAGCCACGATCTGTCATATTTCATCACAAATTCAATAGCATGTTACAGGCAGAGACAGACAGACATGCACACAGGCACATACATACACCCGATAGAATCAGCCAATCGAAATGGTACGTCTACCTCAAGGGGGAGACAGTAACACCTGTCATTGGTTAGCAGAGCGAAACATAGAGGAGACAATAACACCTGTCACCAGTTAACAGAGAGGAGACATACTAACACCTGTCATCAGTTAACAGAGAGGAGATATAGTAACACCTGTCATCAGTTAACACAGACAGTGTAACACCTGTCATCAATTAACAGAGAAGACATAGTAACACCTGTCATCAGTTAACAGAGTAAAACCTGTCATCAGTTGATAGAGAGGGGACAGTAGCACCTGTCACCAGTTAACAGATACGAGACAGTAACACTTGTCACCAGTTAACAGAGAGGAGACAGTAACACCTGTCACCAGTTAACAGATAGGAGACAGCAACACCTGTCATCAGTTAACAGCTAGGAGACAGTAACACCAGTCACCAGTTAACAGATACGAGACAGTAACACTTGTCACCAGTTACAGAGAGGAGACAGTAACACCTGTCACCAGTTAACAGATAGGAGACAGTAACACATGTCACCAGTTAACAGATAGGAGACAGTAACACCAGTCACCAGTTAACAGATAGGAGACAGTAACACCTGTCACCAGTTAACAGAGAGGAGACAGTAACACCTGTCATCAGTTAACAGAGAGGAGACAGTAACACTTGTCACCAGTTAACAGAGAGGTGTGTACCTGTCGCAGTTAACAGATGGAGACAAAATAACACTGTGCTGGGTGCTGAATGGGAGACAGTAACGATGCCAGTTAACAGATAGGGAGACAGTAACACCTGTCACCAGTTAACAGAAGAGGAGACAGTAACACCTGTCGCAGTTAATGAATGGGGAGACAGTAGCACCTGTCGCAGTTAACAGAGAGGAGACAGTAACACCTGTCACCAGTTAACAGATAGGAGACAGTAACACCTGTCACCAGTTAACAGATAGGAGACAGTAACACCTGTCACCAGTTAACAGATAGGAGACAGTAACACCAGTCACCAGTTAACAGATAGGAGACAGTAACACCTGTCACCAGTTAACAGATAGGAGACAGTAACACCTGTCACCAGTTAACAGATAGGAGACAGTAACACCTGTCACCAGTTAACAGATAGGAGACAGTAACACCAGTCACCAGTTAACAGATAGGAGACAGTAACACCGGTCACCAGTTAACACATAGGAGACAGTAACACCTGTCACCAGTTAACAGATAGGAGACAGTAACACCTGTCACCAGTTAACAGATAGGAGACAGTAACACTTGTCACCAGTTAACATATAGGAGACAGTAACACCTGTCACCAGTTAACAGATAGGAGACAGTAACACCTGTCACCAGTTAACAGATAGGAGACAGTAACACCTGTCACCAGTTAACAGATAGGAGACAGTAACACCTGTCACCAGTTAACAGATAGGAGACAGTAACACCTGTCACCAGTTAACAGATAGGAGACAGTAACACCTGTCACCAGTTAACAGATAGGAGACAGTAACACCTGTCACCAGTTAACAGATAGGAGACAGTAACACCTGTCACCAGTTAACAG
>NW_024718994.1:0-3865 GCF_018991925.1 Homarus americanus | reverse complement strand
CCTGATCTTTGATAAAACTTCTTTAATGGCATAAAACTTATAATAAACCGTTCAGAAAAAATTACACCACAGTTCCTTAACATAGTTTATAAGGATTATTACGATGTATGGTGTCAAAAATTAACATGAAATTTTACGGGATTACTTAAGCTCCTACACTAAAACCTGCCGACCTAACCTAACCTTTTTTACCCACCTCCACCTACTTACCTAACCTGACATAATCTAACCAAACCTGACATAATCTAACCTAACCTGACATTATCTAACCTAACCTGATATAATCTACCTAACCTGACATAATCTAACCTAACCTGACGTAATCTAACCTAACCTGACGTAATCTAACCTAACCTGACATAATCTAATCTAACCTGACATAATCTAACCTAACCTGACATAATCTAACCTAACCTGACATAATCTAACCTAACCTGACATAATCTAACCTAACCTGACATAATCTAACCTAACTTGACGTAATCTAACCTAACCTGACATAATCGAACCTAACCTGACATAATCGAACCTAACCTCCCCGTCTGACATAAGCTAACCTAATCAAACCTAACTTTCCCACCTACCGACTGTAACCTATCTACTTATTACCTACCTAACCTAACTTAACTTAATCCAACCTGACGTAATCTAACCTAACCTATTGAATCTTAACTTAACCACCTACCTCATCTAACACCACTTTGTAATCTCTTTGCACTACCGCTCACAGGATGAGTATGGGGGGCACAATAAACTAGCCTCTAACTGGCAAAATTAACAAAACTAACCTAATCTAACCCAACCTGACTTTACCTAACCTGATCTGATCTATCCAACTTAAACACCTTAGAATATATAATAAAGCCGCTAGGTTAATTTAGGCTAAATATGGTTGATTCATATTTCGTTTTGACAGAAATTCCCGGCAAAATAACGTAACTATATTGACAACCACCGCCATGTTGGTTCCACGTTAACAAGACACGGATACACTACAGAATAACCGGCGTTCGTTTAACCTCAATTACTACAGTTTACTTTATAATCTTACTTCACAATCTTCACTACATCTCACTTCACAATCTTCACTACATCTCACCCCACAATCTTCACTACATCTCACTTCACAATCTTCACTACATCTCACTTCACAATCTTCACTACATCTCACTTCACAATCCACTACATCCCACCCCAACCACAATTCACATCTACCACCCTAACATACTTATTTCACAACCTCAATTACACTCACTTCTGCAACCTCACCATCCACCCCGTAACCCTCACCTACATCCACCACCCCCACCACATCCCCACCCCCAATCTCACCACAACCTCACCATCCAACCCCACCACATCCCCCACAACTTCACCAACATCCTCACTCACAACCTCTCACCACATCCCCACCGCCACAACCCCACCACATACCCACTCACAACCTCACCACATCCCCACTCAACTTCACCACATCCCCACTCACAACCTCCCCACTACATCCCACCCCCACCACATCCACAATCTCACCAACCACAACCACAATCCACACACAACCTCCACCACATCTCACCACAACTTCACTACATCCCACAAACCCCACCACATCCACACTCACAAACTTCACACACATCCCCACTCACAATCTCTCACTACATCCCACTCACAAATCACCACCATCCAACCTCCACATCTCACACCTCACTCAAACCACCACATCCCCCAATCTTCACATCCCACCTCACAATCTTCACTACAACCTTCACAAACCCACTACAATCCCACATCCACAATCTTCACTACATCCCACCACAACATTCACCACATCCCACTCACAATCTCACACATCCCACTCACAAAACTCACACAATCCTCACCCACAACTTAACTACATCCCACTCACACACCCCACCACATAAACCCCACCTACAACCTTCACTACATCCCACTCACAATCTCACAACATCCCATCACCTTCAACACACCCCACTCCACAACCACATCCCACCTCACAACTTCACACATCCACACCCCTACCAACCACCAACTCACTACATCTCACTTCACAATCTTCACTACATCTCACTTCACAATCTTCACTACATGTCACTTCACAATCTTCACTACATCTCACTTCACAATCTTCACTACATCTCACTTCACAATCTTCACTACATCTCACTTAACAATCTTCACCACATTTCACTTCACAATCTTCACTACATCTCACTTCACAATCTTCACTACACCTCACGTCACAATCTTCACTACATCTCACTTCACAATCTTCACTAACACCATCCTTCATCACTACATATAACAACATCCATCATCACTACTTATAACACCATCCATCATCATCACTACATATAACACTATCCATCATCACTACATATAACAAGATCCATCATCACTACATATAACACCATTCACCATCACTACATATAGAACCATCCATCACGACATATAACACCATCCAACATCACTACATATAACACCAACCATCATCATTACATATAACATCATCCATCATCACTACATATAACTCCATCCATCATCACTACATATGACACCATCCAGCATCACTACATATAACACCACCCATCATCACTACATATAACATCATGCATCATCACTACATATAACACCATCCATCAACACTACATATAAAACCAACCTATCATCACTACAAATAATATCATCCATCATCACTACATATAACACCATCCAACATCACTACATATAACACCACCCATCATCACTACATATTACATCATCCATCACTACATATAACTCTATCCATCATCACTACATATAACACCATCCAGCATCACTACATATAACACCAACCATCATCACTATATATAACATCATGCAGCATCACTACATATAACACCATCCATCATCACTACATATAAAACCATCCTATCATCACTACATATAACATCATGCATCATCACTACATATAACACCATCCATCACTACATATAGAACCATCCTATCATCACTACATATAAAATCATCCATCAGCACTACATATAACACCATTCAACATCACTACATATAACACCACCCATCATCACTACATATAACATCATCCATCATCACTACATATAACTCTATCCATCATCACTACATATAACACCATCCAGCATCAAGACATATAACACCAACCATCATCACTACATATATCATCATGCATCATCACTATATATAACACCATCCATCATCACTACATATATTACCCTCCTATCATCACTACATATAACACCATCCATCATTACTACATATAACGCCATCCTTCATCACTACATATAACACCATCCAGCATCAATACATATAACACCAACCATCATCACTACATATATCATCATGCATCATCACTATATATAACACCATCCATCATCACTACATATATTACCCTCCTATCATCACTACATATAACACCATCCATCATTACTACATATAACGCCATCCTTCATCACTACATATAACACCATCCATCATCACTACATATTATAACACCATCCATCATCTCTACAAACACCAGTCCTCAACACTATAGTGATAAACAGAGCTTCATTTTTTTGTCAATTTCTTTAAATTCCAACCTTATTAAACCGTAATTCTTTCTGTATGGTCAAATTTTGATTTGACCTCAGTGAGAGAGCTGTTAGTGTCAGTACATCACAATGGTGTTCCGACGCACTGTATCGAAGGTGTCTGAGGTGGAAGTGAAGGCTTGCAAGGATTTCGTTGTAGACTTCGACACCAACTTTGTGGTGGTTGCAACAAACATCTACCATGGTGTGGCCCCTAAGCAGATTCGACCATTGTTTGAGGAATGTGGACAGATCGACCTATT
>NW_024718993.1:0-44302 GCF_018991925.1 Homarus americanus | reverse complement strand
AGGTACACCTCAGACACCGGCAGGTACACCAGACACTGCCAGGTACACCAGACACACCCAGGCACACCACAGTCACCCAAGGCACCTTGACACTCCCAAGTGCACCTCTGACACTCCCAGGCACACCTCTGACACTTCCAGGTACACCTCGAGACACCCTGCACACCCGACACTCCCAGGTACACCTCTAACACTCCCACACCCTGACACCCCAGGCACACCTCTGACACTCCCAGGTACACCTCCGACATCCCAGGCACACTTTACACTCCCAGGTGCATCTCAGACACTCCCAGGCACACCTCTGACACCAACAGGCACACCTCTGACACCCCAGGCACACCTCACTCCCAGGTACATCTCTGACACCCCAGGTACCCACACACTCCCTGGTACACCCTGACACCCCAGGTGCACCTCCGACACTCCCCAGGCACACCCTGACACTCCCCAGGTTCTCCACTGACATTCCCCTGCACACCTCTGACACCCCAGGCACACGTCCAACACCCCAGACACCCTCTGACACACCAGGCACCACTGACACCCCAGGCACACTGCTGACAATGCCAGGTACACCTCAGACACTGTCAGGTACACCTCAGACACCCGCCAGGTACACCCCAGACACTGCCAGGCACACCTCAGACACCCAAGGTGCACCTCTGACACTCCCAAGTGCACCTCTGACACTCCCAGGCACACCTCTGACACTCCCAGGCACACCTCAGACACTCCCAGGTACACCTCTGACACTCCCAGGCACACCCTGACACTCCTGCCACCTCTGACACTCCGGCACACTCTGACACTCCCAGGCACACCTCCACACTCCCAGGCACACCTCTTACACTCCCAGGTACACCTCCACTCCCCAGGTACACCTCTGACACCCCCAGGCACACCTCTGACACTCCCAGGCACTCCACCGGATTCCCTGGTACACCCCTGACACTCCCAGGTCTCTGACACCCCAGGCACACCCTGACACCCCAGGCACACCCCAGACACCCCAGGCACCTCACATCCCAGGCACACCTCCGACACCCCAGGCACACCTCTGACACCCCAGGCACACCTCTGACACTCCCCAGGTACACCTCTGACACTCCCCAGGCAACGTTTGACACTCCCAGGTATTCCACTGACATTACCTGGTACACTTGACACCCAAGGCACACCGCTGACACTGGCAGGCACACCTCCGACACTCCAGGCACACCTGCGACACTCCCAGCACGCTCTGACACTCCCCAGGTACACCCTCAGACACTCCCAGGCACACCGCTGACACTCCCAGGCACACCTCTGACACTCCCAAGCACACCTCTGACACTCCCAGGCACACCTCCGACACCCCAGGCACACCTCCGTCACTCCCAGGCACACTCTCACACTCCCAGGCACACCTCCTGACACTCCCAGGCACACCTCAGACACCCCTGGTAAACCCTCTGACACCCCAGGTACACCTCTTCACTCCCCTGGTTCTCCAAGAGACCCCAGGCACACCTCAGACACTCCCAGGCACACCCCAGACACCCCCAGGCACACCTCTGACAGTCCCAGGCACACCTCAGACACTCCCAGGTACACCTCTGACACTCCCATGTACACCTCTTACACCCCAGGTACTCCTCTGACACTCCTTGGCACTTCTCTGACACTCCCAGGCACACCCTCAGACACCCCAGGCACCTCAGACACCCTAGGCACACCCCAGACACCCTAGGCACACCTGACACTCCCAGGCACACCGCTGACACCTGCCAGGCACACCTCTGACACTCCATGTACACCTCCGACACCCCAGGACACCCTGACACCCCAGGCACCCACTGACACTCCCTGGCACACCCCTGACACTCCCAGGTGCACCTCCGACACTCCCAGGTACACCTCTGACACCCCAGGTTCTCCACTGACATTCCCTGGTACACCTCTGACACTCCCAGGTATACATCCAACACTCCCAGATACACCTCTGACACTCCCAGGCACATCTCTGATACCCAGGTGCCACCTCTGACACTCCCCAGGCACACCTCTGACACCCGGCACACCTCCGATACCCGGCACACCTCTGACACCCCAGGCACACCTCTGACACCCTAGGTACCCTCTGTCACTCCCTGATACACCTCTAACACTCCCAGGTGCAACGGTGACACCCCAGAAACACCGCTGACAGTGCCAGGCACACCTCAGACACTGCCAGGCACACCTCAGACACTGCCAGGCACACCTCAGACACTTCCAGGCACACCTCAGACACCCAAGGTGCACCTCTGACCCCAAGTGCACCTCTGACACTCCCAGGCACACCTCAGACACTGCCAGGCACACCTCAGACACCCAGGCACACATCAGACAATCCCAAGCACACCTCTGACACCCCCAGGTACACCTCCGACACCCCAGGCACACCTCCACACCCCAGGCACACTTCTTACACCTCACACACACCTCCGACACCCCAGGCACACCCTGACACCCCAGGCACACCTCTGACAATCCCAGGCACACCTCTGACACCCCAGGCACACCTCCTGACACCCCAGGTACCCACTGACATTCCCTGTTACACCCTGACGCTCCCAGGCACACCTCTGACACCCCAGGCACACCTGAGACACCCCAGGCACACTTCTCACTCTCAAGTACACCTCTGACACCTAGGTACTCCTCTGTCACTCCCTCACGTCTAACACTCCACACACCGCTGACACTCCCAGGTAAACCGCTGACACTGCCAGGCACACCCTCAGACACTGGCACACCTCAGACACTGCCAGGTACACCCTCAGACACACCCAGGCACACCACAGTCACCCAAGGTGCACCTTGACATCCCAAGTGCACCTCTGACACCCCAGGCACACCTCTGACACTCCAGGCACACCCCAGACACCCCAGGCACACCGCTGACACCCCAGGCACACCCCACACTCCCAAGCACACCCCTGACACCCCCAGGCACACCTGACACTCCCAGGTACACCTCCGACACCCCAGGCACTTTACACTTGCATCTCAGACACTCCCAGGTACACCTCACACTACCAGGTACATCTCTGACACTCCCAGGTACACCTCTGACACTCCAGGCACATCTCTGACACCCAAGGTACTCCATTGACACTCCCCTGGTACAACCCTGACACTCCAGGTACACCTGACACCCAGGCACACCTCTGACACCAACCACACCCCAGGACTCCCAGGCACACCCCAGACACCCCAGACACACCCCAGACACTCCCAGGTACACCCTCACACCTCGCAAGCACACCTCCGACACCCCAGGTACACCTCTGACACTCCCAGGCACACCTCTCACACTCCCAGGTACACCTCTGACACTCCAGGCACTCCACTGACATTCCCTGGCATACCTCTGACACTCCCAGGCACACGTCCAACACCCCAGATACATCTATGACACTCCCAGGTACACCTCTGACACTCCCAGGTACACCCTGACACTCCCAGGTACACTCCGATACTCCCAGGTACACCTCTGACACCCAGGTGTTCCTCTGACACCCCTGGCACACCTCTGACACCCCAGGCACACCGCTGACACCCAGGCCACCTCTGACACCTCAAGCACACCTCCACACCCCAGGTACACCTCTGACACTCCCAGGCACACCTCTGACACTCCCAGGCACACTCTCACACCCCAGGCACACCTCCGACACCCCAGGCACACCCGACACCCCAGGCACACTCTCACACCCCAGGCACACCTCGACACCCCAGGCACAACCCGACACTCACAGGTAAACCTCCGATCCTATGTACACCTCTGACACTCCCAGGTACACCTCTGACACTCCCAGGCACACCTCTGACACTCCCCAGGCACACCTCCCGACACTCCCAGGCACACCTCTGACACTCCCAGGTGTTCCTCTGACACCCCCTGGCACATCTCTGACACTCCCAGGCACACGCTGACACTCCCAGGTACACCGCTGACACTGCCAGGCACACTCAGACACTGCCAGGCACACCTCAGACACTGCCAGGCACACCTCAGACACCCCAGGCACACCTCAGACACTCCAAGGCACCTCTGACACCCTGCACCTCTGACACTCCCAGGCACAACCTGACACTAGGTGCAACCTCAGACACACCCAGGTACACCTCTGACACCCAGTACACCTCTGACACTCCCAGGTACACCTCTGACACTCCCAGGTACCCACCTGACACTCCCTGGTACACCCCTGACACTCCCCAGGTGCACCTCCACACCCCCAGGCACACCTCTGACACCCCAGGTTCTCCACTGACACCCCTGCACACCTCTGACACTCCCAGGTACACGTCCAACACCCCAGATACACCCCTGACACTCCCAGGCACATCTCTGACACCCCAGGTACACCTCTGACACTCCCAGGCACACCTCTGACACTCCGGCACACCTCCGATACCCCAGGCACACCTCCTGACACACCCCAGGTACACCTCTGACACTCCCAGGTACACCTCTGACACTCCTAGGTACTCCTCTGTCACCCTGATACACATCTAACACTCCCAGGTGCACCGGTGACACTCCCAGAACACCGCTGACATCCAGGTACACCCTCAGACACTGCCAAGTACACCTCAGACACTGCCAGGCACACCTCAGACACCGCCAGGCACACCTCAGACACCCCAAGCACCTCTGACACTCCCAAGCACCCCTGACACTCCCAGGCACACCCCAGACACTGCCAGGTACACCTCAGACACTCCCAGGTACAGCTCAGACAATCCCAAGCACACCCTCTGACAATCCCAGGCACACCTCTGACACCCCAGGCACACCCCTCTGACACTCCCAGGTACTCCACTGACATTCCCAGTTACACCCCTGACACTCCCAGGCACACCTCTGACACTCCCAGGCACACCTGAGACACTCCCCAGGCACACTTCCTCACACTCCCAGGCACACCTCTGACACTCCTAGGTACTCCTCTGTCACTCCCTGATACACGCCCAACACTCCCACACCGCGACACCCCAGTAAAACCGCTGACACCGTCAGGCACACCTTCAGACACTGGGCAGGCACACCCCAGACACTGCCAGTACACCCCAGACACACCCAGGCACACCACAGTCACCCAAGGTGCACCTTGACCCCCAAGCAATTCCTCTGACACCCCAGGCACACCTCCTGACACCTGCACACCAGACACCCCAGTACACCGCTGACACTCCCAGGTACACCTCAACACTCCCAAGTACACCTCTCTGACACTCCCCAGTACACCTCGACACTCCCAGGTACACCTCCGACATTCCCAGGCACACTTTTTACACTCCCAGGTGCATCTCAGCCACTCCCCAGGTACACCTCTGACACTAACAGGTACACCTCTGACACTCCCAGGCACACCCTGACACCCCAGGCACATCTCTGACACCCCAGTACCCATTGACACCCCTGGTACACCCCTGACACTCCCAGGTGCACCTCCGACACTCCCAGGTACACCTCTGACACTCCCAGGTTCTCCACTGACATTCCCTGGTACACCTCTGACACTCCCACACGTCCAACACTCCCAGATACACCTCTGACAGTACCCAGGTGCACCACCGACACTCCCAGGTACACCGCTGACAATGCCAGGCACACCTCAGACACCGTCAGTACACCTCAAACACTGCCAGGTACACCTCAGACACTGCCAGGTACACCTCACACCTGCAGCACCTCTGACACCCCAAGCACCTCTGACACCCCGCCTGACACCCCAGGTACACCCCAGACACTCCCAGGCACCGCTGACACCCCAGGCACACACCCCTTACACTCCCAGGTACACCTCCGACACCCCAGGCACACCTCTGACACCCCAGGTACACTCTCACACCCCAGGTACCCACTGACATTCCCCTGGCACCCCTGACACCCCAGGTATACCCCTCTGACACTCCTGCACACCCTGCACACCCTGCGGGCCACTTCTCACACCCAGGCACCTCCTCTGACACTCCTAGGCACACCCTCTGACACTCTCAAGTACACCTCTGACACCCCAGGCACACCTCCGACACCCTGCACACCTCCGACACCCCTGCGCCACTTCCCCACACCCCAGGTACCCACTGACATTCCCTGGCACACTCCCCTGACACCCCAGGCATACCTCTGACACCCCAGGTACACCCTGACACCCCAGGCACACCCCAAGACACCCCAGGCACACCCCCTCACCCCAGGCACCTCCGACACCCCAGGTACACCTCTGACACTCCCAGGCACACCTCTGACACCCCAGGCACACCTCTGACACTCCCAGGTACACGTTTGACACTCCCAGGTATTCCACTGACATTACCTGGGTACACCTCTGACACTCCAAGGTACACCAGCGACACTGGCAGGTACACCTCCGACACCCCAGGTACACCTGCGACACTCCCAGGCACGCCTCTGACACTCCCCAGCACACCCCAGACACTCCCCAGGCACACCGCTGACACCCCAGGTACACCTCTGACACTCCACAATTCCCTGACACTCCCAGGTACACCTCCGACACCCCTGGTACACCTCCGTCACCCCAGGCACACTTCTCACACCCCAGGCACACCTCCGACACCCCAGGTACACCCCAGACACTCCCTGCAAACCTCTGACACTCCCAGGCACACCCCTTTCACCCCTGGTTCTCCCAAAAGCGACTTGCAAGGCCACCTTCGCACACTCCCAGGCACTTTCAGACACTCCAGGTACACCTCTGACAGTCCCAGGTACACCTCAGACACTCCCAGGCACACCTCTGACACCCCCATGTACAATCTCTTACACCCCAGTACTCCTGTGACACTCCTGGTACTCTCTGACACTCCTGGTGCGGGCCACCTCAGAGACACTCCCCAGGCACCCCAGACACCCTAGGTACACCTCAGACACCCTAGCCACCTCTGACACTCCCAGTACCGCTGACACTGCCAGGTACACCTCTGACACCCATGTACACCTCCGACACCCCAGGACACATCTGACACTCCCAGGTACTCCACTGACACTCCTGGTACACCCCTCTGACACCCCAGGCAGCAACTCCGACACTCCCAGGTACACCTCTGACACCCTCCTGCCCCTCCACTGACATTCCCTGGTACACCTCTCTGACACTCCTGCATACATCCAACACTCCCCAGACACACCCTCTGACACTCCCAGGTACATCTCTGATACTCCCAGGCACACCTCTGACACCCCCAGGTACACCTCTGACACCCCAGGTACACCCTCCGATACTCCCAGGCACACCTCTGACACTCCCAGGCACACCTCCTGACACCCCAGGTACTCCTCTGTCACCCCCGATACACCTCTAACACTCCCAGGCAACGGTGACACCCCAGAAACACCGCCGACAGCAGTACACCTCAGACACCACAGGTACACCCCAGACACTGCCAGGTACACCTCAGACTTCCAGGTACACCAGACACTCCAAGGTGCACCTCGACACCCTGGGCACCTCTGACACTCCCAGGCACACTCAGACACTGCCAGGTAACACCTTCAGACACCCCAGGCACACATCAGAAAATCCCAGGTACACCTCTCACACTCCCAGGCACACCCCCTGACACTCCAGGACTCCACTGACATTCCCTGGCACACCTCTGACACTCCCCAGGTACACGTCCAACACTCCCAGACACATCTCTGACACCTCAGGCACACCTCTGACACTCCCAGGTACACCCTGACACCCCAGGCACACCTCCGATACTCCCCAGGCACACCTCTGACACTCCTAGGTATTCCTCTGACACCCCCTGGTACATCTCTGACACTCCCCAGGGCACACCGCTGACACCTCCCATGACACTGCCAGCACACCCCAGACACCAGGTACACCCTCAGACACTGCCAGGCACACCCCAGACACCCCAGGCACACCCTCAGACACTCCAAGGTGCACCTGACACTCCCAAGTGCACCTCTGACACTCCCAGGCACACCTCTGACACCCCAGGCACACTTCCAGACACACCCAGGCACACCACACTCCCAGGCACACCCTGACCTCCCCAAGCACACCTCTGACACTCCCAGGCACACCTCCCACACTCCCAGGCACACCTCTGACACCCCAGGTGCACCCACTGACATTCCCTCGTCACACCCCTGACACTCCCAGGCACACTGACACCCCAGGCACACCTGAGACACTCCCAGGCACACCTCTCACACTCCCAAGCACACCTCTGACACTCCTAGGTACCTCTGTCACTCCCCTGATACACGTCTAACACTCCAGGCACACCGCTGACACCCCAGGCAAACCGCTGACACTGTCAGGTACACCTCAGACACTGGCAGGTACACTCAGACACCGCCAGGCACACCTCAGACACACCCAGGCACACACCACAGTCACCAAGGTGCACCTTGACACCCCCAAGTGCACCTCTGACACTCCCCAGGCACACCTCTGACACTTCCAGGTACACCCCAGACACTCCCAGGCACACCGCTGACACTCCCAGGCACACCTAACACCCCAAGCACACCTCTGACACTCCCAGGCACACCTCGACACCCAGGCACACCTCCGACATTCCCAGGCACACTTTTACACTCCCAGGCACTCTCAGACACCCAGGTACACCTCTGACACTAACAGGCACACCTCTGACACCTCAGGTACACCCTGACACTCCCAGGTACATCTCTGACACCCAGGTACTCCATTGACACTCCCTGGCACACCCCTGACACTCCCAGGTGCACCTCCGACACTCCCAGGCACACCCCTGACACTCCCAGGTTCTCCACTGATTCCCTGGTACACCTGACACTCCCAGGTACACGTCCAACACTCCCAGATACACCTCTGACAGTACCAGGCACCACTGACACTCCAGGCAACTGCTGACAATGCCAGGTACACCCTCAGACACTGTCAGGTACACCTCAAACACTGCCAGGTACACCACAACTGCCAGGTACACCAGACACCCAAGGCACATCCTGACACCCCAAGTGCACCTCTGACACTCCACACACCTCTGACACCCCAGGCACACCAGACACCCCAGGCACACCGCTGACACCCCAGGCACACTTCACACCTGCACACCTCCGACACCCCAGGTACACCCCTGACACCCCAGGCACACTTCTCACACTCCCAGGTACCCACCGACATTCCCTGCACACCCCTGACACCCCAGGCATACCCTCTGACACTCAGGCACACCCCAGACACTCCCCAGGCACACCCCACACCCAGGCACACCCCTGACACCCTAGGTACACCTCTGACACCTCAGCACCTCTGACACTCCCAGGCACACCTCCGACACCCCAGGCACACCTGACACTCCCAGCACTTCTCACACCCCAGGTACTCCACTGACACCCCTGCACACCCCCTGACACCAGGCATACCCCACACCCAGGCAATCCCCTGACACCCCAGGTACACCCCAGACACCCCTGCACTTCACACCCCAGGGCCACCTCCGACACCCCGCACACCTCTGACACTCCAGGCACACCTCTGACACTCCCCAGGCACACCTCTGACACCTCCCAGGCACATGCTTGACACTCCCCAGGTATTCCACTGACATTACCTGCACACCTCTGACACTCCAAGGTACACCGCTGACACTGGCAGGTACACCTCGACACTCCCCAGGCACACCTGCGACACCCCAGGCACGCCTCTGACACTCCCAGGTACACCCCAGACACTCAGGTGCCACCGCTGACACTCCCAGGTACACCTCTGACACTCCCAAGCACACCTCTGACACTCCCAGGTACACCTCCGACACCCCAGGCACACCCCGTCACCCCAGGTACACTCTCACACTCCCAGGCACACCTCCGACACCCCAGGCACACCCCTGACACTCCCTGCAAACCCTGACACCCCAGGCACACCTCTTTCACTCTGTCTCCCAGTGACCTCCCAGGCACACCTCAGACACCCCAGGCACACCCTCAGACACCCCAGGCACACCTCTGACAGTCCCAGGCACACCCCAGACACCCCAGGCACACACCTCTGACACCCCATACACCCCCACACCCCAGGTACCCCTGTGACACCTCCTGCACCTCTGACACCCCAGGGACACCTCAGACACCCCAGGGCACCCCCACCTGGTACACCCCAGACACTCCTAGGCACACCTCACACTCCCAGGTACACCCACACTCCCAGGCCACCCCTGACACTCCATGTACACCTCCGACACTCCCCAGGACACATCTGACACCCCCAGGTACCCACTGACACTCCTGGTACACCCCTGACACTCCCCAGGTGCACCTCCGACACTCCCAGGTACACTGACACTCCAGGTCTCTCCACTGACATTCCCTGGCACACCTCTGACACTCCCCAGGTATACATCCAACACTCCCAGATACACCTCTGACACTCCAGGTACATCTCTGATACTCCCAGGTACACCTCTGACACCCCAGGTACACCTCTGACACTTTGTACACTCCGATACTCCAGCACCCCCACACCCCAGGCACACCCCTGACACCCTAGGTACTCCCTCTGTCACCCCTGATACACCCCAACAACTCAGCAACGGTGACACCCAGAAACACCCCACATGCCAGGCACACCCTGGACACTGCCAGGCACACCCCAGACACTGCCAGGCACACCCCAGACACTCCAGGCACCAGACACCCAAGGCACCCCTGACACCCCAAGTGCACCTCTGACACCCCAGGCACACCTCAGACACTGCCAGGCACACCTCAGACACCCCAGGCACACATCAGAAAATCCCACACCTCCACACTCCCAGGTACACCTCTGACACTGCCCACTGACATTCCCTGGTACACCTCCACCCCGGTACACGTCCAACACTCCAGATACATCTATGACACTCTCAGGTACACATCTGACACCCAGCACTTAAACTCCCAGGCACACCTGATACTCCAGAGACCTCTGACACCCTAGGTGTCTCTGACACTCTGGCACATCTCTGACACTCCCAGGCACACCGCTGACACTCAGGCACACCGCTGACACACACACCCCACACACTGCACACTGCCAGGTCACCTCAGACACCCCAGGTAAACTCAGACACCAAGGCCACACCCCAAACTCTGACCTGCACACCCCACACCCCAGGCACACCCTCAGACACACCCAGGTACACCGCTGACACCCCAGGCACACCTCTGACCTCCCAGGTACACCTCTGACACTCCCAGGCACACCCCACACTCCCCAGGTACACCCTGACACTCCCAGGTACTCCACTGACATTCCCTGTTACACCCCTGACACTCCCAGCACTGCCCAGGTACACCTGAGACACCTGCACACTTCACACTCCCAGCACACCCCTGTAGGTACCTCTGTCACTCCTGACACATGCCACCCCAGGCACAACTGCTGACACCCCAGAAACCGCTGACACTGTCAGGCACACCCCAGACACTGGCAGGCACACCCCAGACACCGCCAGGCACACCAGACACACCCAGGCACACCACAGTCATCAGGTGCACCTTGACACCCCAAGCACCTCTGACACCCAGGCACACCTCTGACACCCCAGGCACACCCCAGACACCCCAGGTACACCGCTGACACCCCAGGCACACCCCTAACACTCCCCAAGCACACCCTCCACACACCCCAGGCACACCCTGACACTCCCCAGGCACACCTCCTGACATTCCCAGGCACTCTTTGATCTCTTTGGCACCCCCAGGTGCATCTCAGACACTCCCAGGTACACCTCTGACACCAACAGGCACACCCCTCTGACACTCCCCAGGTACACCTCTGACACTCCCCAGGTACATCTCTGACACCCCAGGTACCCATTGACACCCCTGGTACACCCCTGACACTCCCCAGGTGCACCTCCGACACCCCCAGGCACACCTCTGACACTCCCCAGGTTCTCCACCGACATTCCCTGCACACCTCTGACACTCCCAGGCACACGTCCGACTCCCAGACACCTCTGACAGTACTCTAGGTGCACCACTGACACTCCAGGCACACTGCTGACACACAGGCACACCTCAGACACCGGTCAGGCACACCTCAAACACTGCCAGGCAAGGCCCCAGACACTGCCAGGTACACTGAGACACACCCAAGGCACCTCTGACACTCCCAAGTGCAATTCCCTGACACTCCTGGGCACACTCTGACACTCCCAGGTACACCTCAGACACTCCAGGCACACCGCTGACACTCCCAGGTACACTTACACTTGCAAGTACACCTCCGACCCCCCTGGCAGGCACACCCCGACACCCCAGGCACACTTCTCACACTCCCCAGGCACCACCATTCCCTGGCACACCCCTGACACTCCCAGGCATACCTCTGACACTCTCAGGTACACCCCCAGACACTCCCCAGGCACACTTCACACTCCCAGGTACACCCTCTGACACTCCTAGGCACACCCTGACACTCTCAAGTACACCTCTGACACCCTTGTGCACACCTCCGACACTCCCAGGCACACCCCGACACTCCCAGGCACACCCCCTCACACTCCTGCACCCACTGACATTCCCTGGCACACCCCCTGACACCCTGCATACCTCTGACACCCCAGGTACACCCTGACACTCCCCAGGCACACCCCAGACACCCCAGGTACACCTCACACTCCCCAGGCACACCTGACACTCCCCAGGCACACCCTGACACTCCCAGGCACACCTCTGACACCCCAGGCACACCCTGGACACCCCAGGCACACGCCCACACTCCCAGGCATTCCACTGACATTACCTGGCACACCCTCTGACACTCCAAGGCACACTGCTGACACTGGCAGGCACCTGACACTCCCCAGGCACACCTGCGACACTCCCAGGCACGCCTCTGACACCCCAGGTACACCCCAGACACCCCAGGCACACCCTGCTGACACTCCCCAGGCACACCTCTGACACTCCTGGCACACCCTCTGACACTCCCCAGGTACACCTCCGACACCCCAGGCACACCTCCGTCACCCCAGGTACATTCTCACACTCCCAGGCACACCTCCTCCGACACCCCAGGCACACCTCAGACACTCCCTGCAAAACCCTCTGGACACTCCCCAGGCACACCTCTTTCACCTGGTTCTCCTCATATGACCCCTGTGTGTACACCCCAGACACTCCCAGGTGTGCCACCCTCAGACACTCCCAGGTGCCACCTCTGACAGTCCCAGGTACACCCCAGACACCCCAGGCACACCTCTAACACCCCATGCACACCTCTTACACTCCCCAGGCACCCCAGACACTCCTTGGCACCTCTCTGACACCCCAGGTACACCCTCAGGACACCCCAGGTGCACCCCAGACACCCCAGGTACACCCCAGACACCCCAGGCACACCTCTGACACTCCCAGGCACACCGCTGACACTGCCAGGTACACCCCTCTGACACTCCATGTACACCTCCACTCCCAGGGACACATCTGACACTCCCCAGGTACCTCCACTTCGGATTAATTCCTGGTACAATTCCCTGACAATTCCCAGGTGCACCTCCGAACACCCAGGCACACCCTCTCACCCCCAGGTTCTCCACCGACATTCCCTGGTACACCCCGACACCCCAGGTATACATCCAACACTCCAGACACACCTCTGACACTCCCAGGCACATCTCTGATACTCCCAGGTACACCTCTGACACCCCCAGGCACACCTCTGGACACTCCCAGGTACACCTCCGATACTCCAGGTACACCACACTCCCCAGGTGCACACCTCTGACACTCCCAGGTACTCCCTCTGCTCACTCCCCTGGATACACCTCTAACACTCCCAGGTGCAACGGTACACTCCCAGAAACACCGCTGACAGTGCCAGGTACACCTCAGACACTGCCAGGCACACCCCAGACACTGCCACACCTCAGACACTTCCAGGCACACCTCAGACACCCAGGCACCTCCCCACTCCCAAGTGCACCCTGACACCCCAGCACACCTCAGACACTGCCAGGCAACACCCTGAGCACCCCAGGCACATCAGAAAACCTGCCACACCCCTCACACCCCAGGCACACCTCTGACACTCCCAGGCACTCCACTGACATTCCCTGCATACCTCTGACACTCCCAGGTACACGTCCAACACTCCCAGACACATCTATGACACTCCCCAGGCACACATCTGACACTCCCAGGCACACCCCTCTGACACTCCCAGGTACACCTCCGATACCCCAGGTAGACCTCTGACACTCCTAGGGTGTTCCTCTGACACTCCCCCTGGCACATCTCTGACACTCCCCAGGCACACCGCTGACACCAGGCACACCGCTGACACTGCACACCCAGACACCCCCAGGTGCATCTCAGACACCCCAGGCACACCCTGACACTACAGGTACACCTCTGACACTCCCAGGTACAATTCCTGACACTCCCAGGCACATCTCTGACACTCCCCAGGTACCCATTGACACCCCTGGCACACCCTTGACACCCCAGGCACCTCCGACACTCCCAGGCACACCTCTGACACCCAGGTTCTCCACTGACATTCCCTGTACACTCTGGACACTCCCAGGCACACGTCCAACACTCCCAGATACACCTCTGATAGCACCAGGTGCACCACTGACACTCCCCAGGTACACTAGCTGACAATGCCAGGTACACCCCAGACACTGTCAGGTACACCTCAAACACTGCCAGGCACACCCCTGTGACACTGCCAGGTGCCACCTCAGACACTCCAAGGTGCACCTCTGACACTCCCAAGTGCACCTCTACACCTGGCACACCTCTGACACTCCCCAGGTACACCTCAGACACCCCAGGCACACCGCCGACACTCCCAGGCACATCTCTCACACACCCCCAGGCACACCTCCGGACACTCTGGCACACCTGACACTCCCCAGGCACACTCTCACACCCCAGGCACCACCCACACCCCTGGCACACCCCGACACCCCAGGCATACCTGACACCCCAGGCACACCCCAGACACCCCAGGCACACCCCACTCCCCAGGCACACCTCTGACACCCTAGGCACACCTGGACACTCTCAAGCACACCTCTACACTCCCCAGGCACACCTCCGACACTCCCCAGGCACACCTCCGACAGTTCCCAGGTACATCTCCTCTCACACTCCCAGGTACTCCACTGACATTCCCTGGTACACCCTGACATTCCCCAGGTATACCTCTGACACCCCAGGTACACTTCATTGTTCCCAGGTACAATTCTGTGAGACTCCCAGGTACACTTCACACCCCTCCGATGACCTGTACACCTTGACACACTCCTGCACAATCTCTGACACCCCAGGCACACCCCTGACACCCCAGGCACACGTTTGACACTCCCCAGGCATTCCACTGACATTACCTGGCACACCTCTGACACCTGCTGCACACCGCTGACACTGGCACACCTGACACTCCCCAGGTACAATCTGCGACACCCCAGCACGCCCTGACACTCCCCAGGCACACCCCACATTCCCAGGCACCTGCTGACACCCCAGGCACAATTCCCCCTGACACCCCTGCCACACCTCTGACACCCCAGGCACACCTGACACTCCCAGGCACACACCTGGGTCACCCCAGGCACACTTCTCTGCTTGGAATTCCCCAGCCACCTCCGACACTCCCAGGTACACCCCTGTGACACTCCCCTGGTAAAACCTCTGACACCCCAGGTGCACCCTCACCCCTGGTTCTCCCCGTGCGACTCCCCAGGCACACCTCCTCAGACACTCCCAGGCACACCTCAGACACTCCCAGGCACACCTCTGACAGTCCCAGTGCACACCCCAGACACTCCCCAGGCACACCCCAACACCCCATGCACACCCCCACACTCCCTGTGCACTCCTGTGACACCCTGGTACTCTCTGACACTCCCAGGTACACCCAGACTCCCCAGGTGCACCAGACACCCTAGGCACACCCCAGACACCCTAGCACACCTCTGACATTCCCCAGGCACACCGCTGACACTCAGGCACACCTCTGACACTCCATGTACACCTCCGGACACTCCCAGGTGGGACACATCTGACACCTGCACTCCACTGACACCCTGGTACACCCTGACACTCCCAGGTGCACCTCCGACACCCCAGGTACACCTCTGACACCCCAGGCCTCCACTGACATTCCCTGGTACACCCCTGACACTCCCAGGCATACATCCAACACTCCCAGACACACCCTGACACCCCAGGCACATCTCTGATACCCCAGGCACCCCTCTGACACCCCAGGCACACCTCTGGACACCCCAGGCACACCTGATACCCCAGGCACACCTCTGACACCCCAGGCACACCTCTCCCTGACACTCCCAGGCAGCCCTCCTGTCACCCCTGATACACCCCAACACCCCAGGTGCAGACACTCCCAGAAACACTGCTGACAGTGCCAGGCACACCCCAGACACCGCCAGGCACAATTCAGACACTGCCAGGTACACCTCAGACACTTCCCAGGCACACCTCAGGACACCAAGGCACCCTGACACCCCAAGTATGCACCTCTGACACACCCCAGGCACACCCCAGACACTGCCAGGTAACACCTCAGACACCCCAGGTACACATCAGAAACCTACACCTCCCTCCTCACACTCCCAGGCACACCCCTGACATTCCCAGGTACTCCACTGACATTCCCTGTACCTCTGACACCCCAGGCAAATAATGTCCAACACTCCCAGATACATCTATGACACCCCAGGTACACACATCTGACACTCCCCAGGCACACCCTCTGACACTCCCAGGCACACCTCCGATAATTCCCAGGTAGACCTCTGACACTCCTAGGTGTTCCTCTGACACTCTCTGGTACATCTCTGACACCCCAGGCACACCGCTGACACTCCCAGGCACACCGCTGACACCAGGCACACCCCAGACACTGCCAGGCACACCTCAGACACTGCCAGATCCTCAGACACCTGCACACCTCAGACACCCAAGGTGCACCTCTGACACCCCAAGTACCCTGACACTCCCAGGCACACCTCTGACACCCCAGGCACACCTTCAGACACCCAGTGGCCACCGCTGACACTCCCAGGCACACCTCTGACTCTCCCAAGCACACCCTCTGACACTAGGTCAACTCCCACACTCCCAGTACACCTCCGACACTCCCACACTTCTCACACCCCAGGTACACCTCTGACACTCCAGGTACAACTCCGACACTCACAGGTAAACCTCCGATACTCCCATGTACACCTCTGACACCCCAGGCACACCTCTGACACTCCCCAGGCACACTCTGACACTCCCAGGCACACCTCCGATACTCCCAGGACACACCTCTGACACCCTAGGTGTTCCTCTGACACTCCCTGGTACATCTCTGACACTCCCAGGTACACCGCTGACACTCCCAGGCACACCGCTGACACTGCCAAGCACACCCCAGACACAGCCAGGCACACCTCAGACACTGCCAGGCACACCCCAGACACCCCAGGCACACCCTCAGACACCCAGCACCTCTGACACCGCGCACCCTGACACCCCAGGCACACCCCTGACACCCCAGGCACACTTCAGACACACCCAGGCACACCCTGACACCCCAGGCACACCTCTGACACTCCCAGGTACACCCCTGACACCCCCAGGTACCACTGACACTCCCTGGCACACCCCCTGACACCCAAACACCTCCGACACTTCCAGGCACACCTCTGACACTCCCAGGGTTCCCTCGACTGACATTCCCTGGCACACCCTGACACTCCCCAGGCACACGTCCAACACTCCCAGATACACCTCTGACACTCCCAGGTACATCTCTGATAATCCCAGGCACACCTCTGACACTCCAGGTACACCTCTGACACCCGGCACACCTCCGACACCCCAGGTACACCTCTGACACTCCCAGGCACACCCTCTGACACTCCCAGGTACACCTCTGACACCCCAGTACTCCTCTGTCACCCCTGATACACATCTACACTCCCCAGGCACCGCTGACACCCCAGAAACACCACTGACAGTGCCAGGCACACCTCAGACACTGCCAAGTGCACCCTCTGACACCCAGGCACACCCCAGACACCCCAGGCACACCAGACACCCCAAGTGCACCTCTGACACCCCCGGGCACACCTCTGACACCCCCAGGCACACCCCAGACACTCCCACACCGCTGACACCCCGGCACACCTCTGACACTCAAGCACACCTCTGACACTCCAGGCACACCTCCGACACACCCCAGGCACACCTCCGACACTCCCAGGCACACTTCTTACACTCCCAGGCACACCTCCGACACTCCCCAGGCACACCTCTGACACCCCGGCACACCCTCACACTCCCAGGCACACCACTGACATTCCCTGGCACACCCCTGACACCCCAGGCACACCTGACACCCCAGGCACACCCCAGACACCCAGGCACACTCTCACACCCCAGGCACACCTCTGACACTCCCAGGCACACCTCTGACACTCCCCACACCCCCTGACACCCCAGGCACACCTCCGACTCCCAGGCACACCTCCGACACCCCAGGTACACCCTCACACTCCCCAGGTACCCACTGACACCCCTGCACACCCCTGACACCCCCAGGATACACCTCTGACACCCCAGGCACACCCTGACACCAGGCACACCCCAGACACCCCAGGCACACCCTCACACCCCGGCACACCTCCGACACTCCCAGGTACACCTCTGACACTCCCAGGCACACTCTGACACCCCAGGTACACCTCTGACACTCCCAGGCACACGCTTGACACTCCCCAGGCATTCCACTGACATTACCTGGCACACCTCTGACACTCCCAGGCACACCGCTGACACTGGCAGGCACACCTGACACCCCTCAGGCACACCTGACACTCCCCAGGCACACCTCTGACACTCCCAGGCACACTCCAGACACTCCCAGGCACACCGCTGACACTCCCGTGCACACCTCTGACACCCCAAGCACCTCTGACACTCCCAGGCACACCCTCCGACACCCCAGGCACACCTCCGACACTCAGGCACACTTCTCACACCCCAGGCACACCTGACACTCCCCAGGCACACCCTGACACTCCCAGGCAAACCTCCGACACCCTAGGTACAACCTCTGACACCCCAGGCACACCTCTGACACTCCCAGGCATTCCTCTGACACCCTGGTACACCTCTGACACTCCCAGGCACACCTCTGACACCCCTGGTACACCTCTGACACTCCCAGGTACACCCCTTTCACTCCCCTGGTTCTCCCGTGACTCCCAGGCACACCCCCAGACACCCTGGGCACACCTCAGACACCCTGAGGCACACCCCTGACAGTCCCAGGCACACCCCAGACACCCCAGGCACACCTCTGACACCCCAGGCACACCTCTTACACTCCCCAGGCACTCCCAGACACCTTGGCACTTCTCTGACACTCCCCAGGCACACCTCAGACACCCCAGGCACCAGACACCCCAGGCACACCCCAGACACCCCCAGGCACAACTCTGACACTCCCAGGCACACCTCTGACACTGCCAGGTACACCTCCGACACTCCCCAGGCACACCTCTGACACTCCCAGGCACTCCACTGACACTCCCAGGCACACCCCTGACACCCCAGGTGCACCTCCGACACCCCAGGCACACCTCTGACACCCCAGGTTCACCTCTGACACTCCCCAGGCACCTCTGACACCCTAGGCACCCTCTGTCACTCCCTGATACACCTCTAACACCCCAGGCAACGGTGACACTCCCAGAAACACCGCTGACAGTGCCAGGCACACCCTAGACACTGCCAGGCACACCCCAGACACTGCCAGGCACACCAGACACTCCAGGCACACCCTCAGACACCCACACAGCACCCCTGACACTCCCAAGTGCACCTCTGACACCCCAGGCACACCTCAGACACTGCCAGGCACACCCTCAGACACCCCAGGCACACATCAGACAATCCCAAGCACACCTCTGACACTCCCCAGGCACACCTCTGACACCCCAGGCACACCTCTGACAATCCCAGGTACACCTCTGACACCCCAGGCACACCCCTGACCCCAGGCACTCCACTGACATTCCCTGTTACACCCCTGACGCCCCAGGCACACCTCTGACACTCCCAGGCACACCTGAGACACCCCAGGCACACTTCTCACACTCCCAAGCACACCTCTGACACTCCTAGGTACTCCCTCTGTCACTCCCTGATACACGCCCAACACTCCCAGGCACACCGCTGACACTCCCAGGTAAACCGCTGACACTGCCAGGCACACCCCAGACACTGGCAGGCACACC
Source organism: Homarus americanus (assembly GCF_018991925.1). Taxonomy (NCBI): domain Eukaryota; kingdom Metazoa; phylum Arthropoda; class Malacostraca; order Decapoda; family Nephropidae; genus Homarus; species Homarus americanus. The sequence goes on along the minus strand of NW_024718993.1, from coordinate 23,983 downwards.
ACACTGCCAGGCACACTGACACACCCAGGCACACCACAGTCACCCAAGGCACCTTGACACTCCCCAAGTGCACCTCTGACACTCCAGGCACACCTGACACTCCCAGGCACACCCCAGACACCCCAGGCACACCGCTGACACTGGCACACCTCCAACACCCCAAGCACACCTCTGACACCCCAGGCACACCTGACACTCCCCAGCACACCCGACACTCCCGGCACACTTTACACTCCCCAGGCATCTCAGACACCCCAGGCACACCTGACACCAACAGGTACATCTCTGACACTCCCAGGTACACCTCTGACACCCCAGGCACATCTCTGACCTGCACTCCATTGACACTCCCTGGTACAACCCCTGACACTGGCACACCTCTGACACCGGCACACCTCTGACACTCACCAGGTACACCCCAGACACTCCCCAGGCACACCCCAGACACTCCCAGATACACCCCAGACACTCCCCAGGCACACTCTCACACTCAGCACACCTCGACACTCCCCAGGCACACCTCTGACACTCCCCAGGTACACCTCTCACACTGGCACACCTCTGACACTCCCAGTACTCCACTGACATTCCTGGTATACCTCTGACACTCCCAGATACACGTCCAACACTCCCAGACACATCTATGACACCCCAGGCACACCTCTGACACCCCAGGCACACCTCTGACACCCCAGGCACACCTCCGATACCCCAGGTACACCCTGACACCCACAGCATCCTCTGACACTCCCCAAGTGCACCTCTGACACCCCAGGCCACCTCTGACCCCAGGCACCACACACACCAGGCACACTGCTGACACTCCCAGGCACACCCTGACCTCCCAAGCACAACCTCTGACACCTGGTGACACCCCCACACTCCCCAGGTACACCTCCGACACCCCAGGCACACACCCTCACACCCCAGGTACACCTCAGACACCCAGGTACAACCTGACACCCCAGGCAAACCTCCGACACCCCCAGGCACACCTTTACACTCCCCAGGCATCTCAGACACTCCCAGGCACACCTCTGACACTAGCAGGTACATCTCTGACACTCCCAGGTACACCTCTGACACTCCCAGGTACATCTCTGACCTCCAAGCACCCATTGACACTCCTGGTACAACCCTGACACTCCCAGGTACACCTCTGACACTCCCAGGCACATCTCTGACACCCCAGGCACACTGACACTCCCAGGTACATCTCTGACCCTCCACACCCATTGACACTCCCTGGTACAACCCCTGACACCCCAGGTACACCTCTGACACCCAAGGTACACCTCTGACACTCACCAGTACACCAGACACTCCCAGGTACACCCCAGACACCCCAGATACCCCAGACACCCCAGGCACACCCCCTCACACCTGTAAGTACACCTCCGACACCCAGGCACACCCCCACACCCCAGGCACACCTCACACTCCCAGGTGCACACCCTCTGACACTCCCAGGTACCACTGACATTCCCTGGTATACCTCTGACACTCCGAGACACACGTCCAACACTCCCAGACATCTATGACACTCCCAGGCACACCTCTGACACTCCCCAGGCACACCTCTGACACTCCCAGGCACACCTCCGATAACTCCCAGGCACACCCTGACACTCCCAGGTGTTCCTCTGACACTCCCCTGGCACATCTCTGACACCCCAGGCACACCTCCGACACTCCCAGGTACACCTCCGACACCCCAGGCACACTTCTCACACTCCCAGGTACACCTCCGACACCCCAGGCACAGCCCGACACTCCCAGGTAAACCTCCGATACTCCCAGGTACAACCTCTGACACCTACACCTCTGACACCCTAGTATTCTCTGACACCCTTGCACATCTCTGACACTCCCCAGGTACACCTCTGACACTCCCCTGGTACACCTCTGACACTCCCAGGTACACCCTTTCACTCTGGTTCTCCGCAGGACCCCAGGTCACACCTCAGACACTCCCAAGCACACACCTCAGACACCTGAGGCACACCTCTGACAGTCCCAGGTACACCTCAGACCTCCTAAATACACCTCTGACACTCCCAGGTACACCTCTTACCTCCCAGGCACTCCTGTGACACTCCTTGGTACTTCTCTGACTCCCAGGCACACTCAGACACTCCAGGTGCACCTCAGACACTCCCAGGCCACCTCCAGACACTCCCAGGCACCTCCCAGCCTCCCAGGTACACCCCTGACACTGCCAGGTACACCTCTGACACTCCATGTACACCTCCGACACTCCCAGGTACACCTCTGACCTCCCAGGTACTCTGACCTCTGTTCCCCTGACCTCCCAGGTGCACCTCCGACACTCCCAGGTACACCTCTGACACTCCCAGGTTCTCATTCCTGTGCCCTCTGACACTCCCAGGTACACATCCAACACTCCCAGAGATACTCGGCCTCCCAGGTCACATCTCTGATACTCCCAGGTACACCTCCTGACACTCCAGGCCTCTGACACTCCCAGGTACACCTCCGATACTCCCAGGTACCTCTGACCTCCCAGGTACACCTCTGACCTCCTAGGTACTCCTCTGTCACTCCCCTGATACTCTACTCCAGGTGCAACGGTGACACTCCCAAGCTGACAGTGCCAAGGTACCTCAGACACTGCCAGGTACACCTCAGACACTGCCAGGTACACCTCCAGACACTTCCAGGTACACCTGAACACTCCAGGTGCACCTCTGACACTCCCAAGTGCACCTCTGACACTCCCAGGCACCTCAGACACTGCAGGTACCTCCCAGGCCTCAGACAATCCCAAGTTACCTCTGACACTCCCAGACTTCACACACACCCAGGTACACCGCTGACACTCCGGGAAACCGCTGACACTGCCAGGTACACCCCTCAGACACTGGCAGGTGCACCTCGGGCTGCTGCAGGTACACACTCAGACACACCCAGGTACCACAGTCACTCAGGTGCCTTTGACACTCCCAAGTGCACCTCTGGCACTCCCAGGCACACCTCTGACACTTCCAGGTACACCTCAGGCACTCCCAGGTACACCGCTGACACTCCAGGTGCACCTCTAACCTCCCAAGTACACCTCCTGACTTGCTCCCGGGTACACCTCCGACACTCCCAGGTGCACCTCCCGACACTCCCAGGTACACACACTCTCAGGTGCATCTCCAGACACTCCCAGGTACACCTCTGACACTAACAGGTACATCTCTGACACTCCCAGTACACCTCTGACACTCCAGGTACATCTCTGACACTCCAAGGTGCTCCATTGACCTCCTGGTACAACCTGACACTCCCAGGTACACCTCGACACTCAAGGTACCCACATCCTGACCTCCTGAGTGCCTCAGACACTCCCAGGTACAGGCCTCCCAGAATACACCCAGACACTCCCAGGTACACTTCTCACACTCAGTACACCTCCGACACTCCCAGGTACACCTCTGACACTCCCAGGTACCTCTCACCTCCCAGGTACACCTCTGACCTCCCAGGTACTCCACTGACATTCCTAGTATGCCTCTGTTGCTCCCAGTACACGTCCAACACTCCCAGGCCATCTCATAACTCCGGTACCTCTGACACTCCCAGGTACTCAGCACTCCCAGGTACCTCCCGATACTCCCATTTTGCCTCTGGCTTGCTCTGGGTGTTCTCTGACTTGCTCCCTGGTACACCTCTGACCTCCCAGGTACACCTTCCTGACCTCCCAGGTACACCTTCAGCACTGCAAGTGCCTCAGACACTGGGTACACCTCAGGCACTGCCAGGTACACCTCAGGCCTCCAGGCCTGGAACCTCCCAAGGTGCACCTCTGACACTCCCAAAGTGCACCTCCCAGCACTCCCAGGCACACCTCACCCAGCTTGCTCCCCGTTACACTTCAGACACACCCAGGTACACATTGACTTGCTCCCAGGTACCTCGCTCTCCCAAGTACACCTCTGGCACTCCCACCTCCCACCTCCCAGGTGCACCTCCAAGCTTGCTCCCAGGTACCTTCTCCCTCCCAGGTGCCTTCGACACTCCAGGTACAACTCCACGGCCTCCCAGGTAAACCTCCCGATACTCCTGGGTACACCTCCTGTGACACTCCCAGGTACCTCCAGGCACTCCCAGGCCCACACCTCCTGACACTCCCAGGTGCTCCACTGACCTCCCTGGTACACCCTGGCCTCCCCAGGTGCCTCGACACTCTGGTGCACTCTGGCCTCCCCAGGTTCTCCCACTGACATTCCTGTTTTACCTCTGACACTCCCAGGTACCGTCCTTGCTCCCGAGATACTGACACTCCCAGGTGATTGCATCTCTGATACTCCCAGGTACACCTCTGACACTCCCAGTACACTTCTGACGCTCCCAGGTACACCTCCGTCTCCCAGGTACACCTCCTGACACTCCCAGGTACACCTCTCCCAGCACTCCAGGTACCTCTCTCCCAGCACTCCCTAGGTGCTGCTCTGTCACTCCTGATACACATCTAACACTCCCAGGTGCACCGGTGACACTCCAAGCTTACGCTGACGGTGCCAGGTGCACACTGGGCTTTTCCAGGTACACCTCGAACCTCCCAGGTACCTCAGACACTCCCAGGAACACCTCAGGCCTCCCAAGTGCACCTCCCAGCACTCCAGTGCACCTCCTGACACTCCCAGGCACACCTCAGACACTGCCAGGTACCTCCAGACACTCCCAGGTGCAAGCTCAGGCAATCCCAAAGTACCTCTGGCCTCCCAGGTACACCTCCGCTTGCTCCCAGGTACCTCCCCCTTACACCTCTGACACTCCCAGGTACACCTCTGACCTCATTTTACTCTGACAATCCAGTGATGCCTCTGACTTACTCCCAGGTACCTCTGGCCTCCCAGGTACTCACAGGCATTCCCTGTTGCCTGAGCACTCCCAGGCACACTTCACAACACTCCCAGAGTGTACACTGAGACACTCCCAGGCCACGCCTGCATCCCGTGCACCTCCTAGCCTCCTAAATTGCTCCTCTGTCCCTTTCTGGCTGATACACGTCTAACACTCTGGTGCACTCTGGGTAAACCGCCCCAACACTGTCAGGTACACCTCACACAGGCAGGTCACTCAGTACCTCTGACACTCCAGGCACACCTCTGACACTTCCAGGTACCTCAGAACTCCCAGGTACGCCAACCCTCCCAGGTACACCTCTGCTGCTCAGAACACCTCTGACATCCCAGGCCTCGACACTCCCAGGTACCTCCGACACTCCCAGGTACCCCACTCCCAGGTGCATCTCAGACACTCCCAGGTACACCTCTGACACTAACAGGTACACCTCTGACACTCTCAGGTACCTCTGGCCTCAGGTACACCTCGATACTCCCAGGTACACCTCTCTGACACTCCCAGGTACACCTCTGACACTCCTAGGTGCTCTCTGTCACTCCTGATACACCTCTAACCTCCCAGGTGCACCGGTGACACTCCAGCTTACCGCTGACAGTGCCAGGTACACCTCAGACACTGCCAGGTACACCTCAGACACTGCCAGGTACACCTCAGACACTCCCAGGTACCTCAGACACTCAAGGTGCATCTCTGACACTCCCAAGTGCACCTCTGACCTCAGGCACACCTCAGACACTGCCAGGTACACCTCAGACACTCCCAGGTACACCTCCGACTACCAGGTACCTCCGACACTCCCAGGTACCTCCTTACACTCCCCATACACCTCCGACACTCCCAGGTACTCTGACACTCCCAGGTACACCTCTGACAATCCCAGGTACACCTCTGACACTCCCAGGTACACCTCTGACACTCCCAGGTACCGTTTGGACTCTCCAGGTATTCCACTGACATTACCTGGTACACCTCTGACACTCCCAGGTACACCGCTGACACTGGCAGGTACACCTCCGGGCCTCTCCAGGTACACCTGCCGACACTCCCAGGCACACCTCTGACACTCCCAGGTACACTTCCAGACACTCCCAGGTACACCGCTGACCTCCCAGGTACACCTCCTGACCTCCCAAGTACACCTCTGACACTCCCAGGTACACCTCCGACCTCCAGGTACACCTCCGACACTCCCAGGTACACTTCTCACACTCCCAGGTACTCGACCTCCCAGGCACAGCTCCGACACTCCCAGGTAAACCTCCCGTGCTCCTAGGTACAACCTCTGACACTCCCAGGTACACCTCTGACCCTCCTGGGTATTCCTCTGACACTCCTTGGTACATCTCCTGACACTCCCAGGTACACCTCTGACCTCCCTGGTCACCTCTGACACTCCCAGGTCTCCTTTCACTCCCTGGTTCTCCCGTGCGACTCCAAGTACCTCAGACACTCCCAAGTACACCTCAGACACTCCAGGTACACCTCTGAGTCCCAGGTACACCAAACACTCCCTAGGTACACCTCTGACCTCCAGGTACTCTTACCACTCCCAGGTACTCCTGTGACACTCCTTGGTACTTCTCTGACACTCCCAGGTACACCTCAGACACTCCCAGGCGCACCTCAGACACTCCCAGGTACACCTCCAGACACTCCCAGGCACAACTCTGACACTCCCAGGTACACCTCTGACACTGCCAGGTACACCATTGACACTCCATGTACACCTCCGACCTCCCAGGTACACCTCCCTTGCTCCAGGTACTCACTGACACTCCTGGTACACCCTGACACTCCCAGGTACACCCGAGACACTCCCAGTACACTTCTCACATTCCCAAGTACACCTCTGACACTCCTAGGTGCTCCTCTGTCACTCCCTGATACGTCTAACACTCCCTGGTACCGCTGGCACTCCCAGGTAAACCCTGACACTGCCAGGTACACTTCAGACACTGGCAGGTACCTTGAACACTGCCAGGTACACCTCAGACACACAGGTACACCACAGTCACTCCAGGTGCACCTTTGACACTCCCAAGTGCACCTCTGACACTCCCAGGCACACCTCTGACACTTCCAGGTACCTCAGACACTCCCAGGTACACTCTGACACTCCCAGCTACACCTCTAACACTCCCAAATACCTCCGAACCTCCCAGGTACACCTCTGACACTCCCAGGTACCTTCTCACCTCCCAGGTACTCACCCCAGCATTCCCTGGTACACCCCTGACACTCCCAGGTATACCCCCATTGCTCCCAGGTACACCCCAGACACTCCCAGGTACACTTCTCACCCTCCCAGGTACCTCTGACACTCCTAGGTACTCCTCTGTCACTCCTAATACGTCTAACACTCCCAGGTACACCGCCCTGACACTACCAGGTACCGCTGACACTGCCAGGTACACCTCAGACACTGCAAGGTACACCTCCAGACACTGCCAGGTACCTCCAGATCCCAGTCATCTCAGTACTCAAGGTGCACCTCTGACACCCCAAGTGCCTCTGACTCTCCCAGGCACATCTCCTGACACTCCCAGGTACACCTCAGACACTCCCAGGTACACCGCTGACCTCCCAGGTACACCTTTCACATTCCCAAGTATACCTCTGACACTCCCAGGTATGCCTCCGACACTCAGGTACACTTCTTACACTCCCAGGTACACCTCCGACACTCCCAGGTACACCTCTGACCTCCCAGGTACACTTCTCCACCTCCCAGGTACTCCACTGACCTGGTACACCCCTGACCTCCCAGGTATGCCTCTGACACTCTCAGGTACACCCCAGACACTCCCAGGTACCTCCTCACACTCCCAGGTACACCTCTGACCTCCCTAGGTACCTCCTGACACTCTCAAGTACCTCTGACCTCCCAGGTACACCTCCGACACTCCCAGGTACACCTCCGACACTCCCAGGTCCACTTCTCACACTCAGGTACTCCTGACATTCCCTGGTACACCCTGACCTCCCATATGCCTGACACTCCCAGGTACACCTCTGACACTCCCAGGTACACCCAGACACTCCCAGGTACCTTCTCACACTCCCAGGTACACCTCCGACACTCCCAGGTACACCTCTGACACTCAGTACACCTCTGACACTCCCAGTGCACCTCTGACACTCCCAGGTCACACGTTTGACACTCCCAGGTATTCACCTGACATTACCTGGTACCTCCTGACACTCCAAGGTACACCGCTGACACTGGCAGGTACACCTCCGACACTCCCAGGTACACCTGCACGCTCCCAGGCACACCTCTGACACTCCCAGGTACCTCAGACACTCCCAGGTACACCGCCCCCAGCCTCCCAGGTACACCTCTGACACTCCCAAGTACCTCTGACACTCCCAGGTACCTCCGACACTCCCAGGTACCTCCATCCTCCCAGGTACCTTCTCACACTCCCAGGTACCTCCGACACTCCGGCACAACTCCGGCACTCCCAGGTAAACCTCCGTCTCTGGGCAACCTCTGGCCTCCCAGGTACACCTCTGACACTCCTGGTATTCCTCTGACCTCCTGGTACAACTCTGTGCTCCCAGGTACACCTCAGACACTCCCTGGTAAACCTCTGACACTCCCAGGTACACCTCTTTCACTCCCTGGTTCTCCCGTGCGACTCCCAGGTACACCTCAGACACTCCAGGTACACCTCAGACACTCCCAGGTACACCTCTGACAGTCCCAGGTACACCTCAGACACTCCCAGGTACACCTCTGACACTCCCATGTACACCTCTTACACTCCAGGCCTCTGTGACACTCCTCCTTGGTGCTACAACTCCCAGGTACCCTCCAGACACTCCCAGGTACACCTCAGGCCTCCTAGGTACCTCCAGACCTCCTAGAGCACACCTCTGACACTCCGTGCCACCAACACTGCCAAATAAACCTCTGACCTCCCTTGTACACCTCCACGGCTTACTCCCAGAGACACCTCTGACCTCCCTGTGCATCTCCCCAACACTCCCAGGTGCACCTCCCGACACTCCCAGGTACACCTCTGACACTCCCAGGTTCTCCACTGACATTCCCTGGTTCACCTCTGGCCTCCCAGGTATGCATCCAACACTCCCAGATACACCTCTGACACTCCCAGGTACATCTCTGATGCTCCCAGGTACCTCCTGACCTCCCAGGTACATCTGGCCTCCCAGGGTACCGATATCTGATTAACCTCAAGCACTCCCAGAGTACACCTCTGGCACTCCTGGGTACTCTCTGTCACTCTGATACACCTCCTAACTCTCCCAGGTGCAACGGTGACACTCCCAGCACCACCATGACAGTGCCAGGTACCTCGAACACTGCCAGGTACACCTCCGAACACTGCCAGGCCCTCGAACACTTCCAGGTACACCTCAGACACTCCAAGGTGCACCTCTGACACTCCCAAGTGCACCTCTGACACTCTGAGCACACACCTCGAACACTGCCAGGTACACCTCAGACACTCCCAGGTACCCCGTGGGCAATCCCAAGTACACCCCTCCTGACACTCCCAGGTACACCTCCGACACTCCCAGTACACCTCTCCGACACTCCCAGTGCACACTTCTTACACTCTCGCCACACCTCCGACACTCCCAGGTACACCTCTGACACTCCCAGGTACACCTCTGACAATCCAGGTACACCTCTGAACACTCCTAGGTACACCTCCTGACCTCCCAGGTGCTCACTGACATTCCCTGTTACACCCCTGACACTCCCAGGTTACACCTCTGACACTCCCAGGTACAGGGAACCTCCCAGGCCCCTTCTCACACTCCCAAGTACACCTCTGACACTCCTGGGTGCTCTCTGTCACTCCCTGATGCACGTCTGCCTCCCAGGTACACCATGACCTCCCCAGGTAAACCATGACACTGCCAGGTACCTCCAGACACTGGCAGGTACACCTCAGAACACTGCCAGGTACACACTCAAGACACACCCAGGTACCACCAGTGCTCCAAGGTGCACCTTTGACACTCAGTGCACCTCCTGACACTCCAGGCACACCTCCTGACACTTCCAGGTGCCTCGAGACTCCCAGGTGCACCGCTTCAACCTCCCAGGTACACCTCTTTGCTCCAAATGCCTCTGACACTCCCATGTACGCCTCCACACTCCAGGTACACCTCCGACATTCCCAGGTACTTTTACCTCCCAGGTGCATCTCAGGCACTCCCAGGTACACCTCTGACACTAACAGGTACATCTCTGGCCTCCCGTTACACCTCTGACACTCCCAGTACATCTCCTGACTCCAAGGTACTCCCATTGACACTTCCTGGTACAACCTGACACTCCCGTGCCCTCTGACACTCCAAGTGCCTCTGACACTCACCAGGTACACCTCAGACACTCCCAGGTACACCCCAGACACTCCCAGATACACCCCAGACACTCCCAGGTACCTTCTCACACTCATAAGTACACCTCCGACTTGCTCCCAGGTACACCTCTGACTTGCTCCCAGAGTGCACCTCTCCACACTCGGGTTTACCTCTCACCTCCCAGGTACTCCACTGACATTCCTGGTATGCCTCCTGACACTCCCAGGTACGTCCAACACTCAGATACATCTACTGACACTCCCAGGTACACCTCCCCAACACTCCCAGGTACCCTCTAACCTCCCAGGTACCTCCCGTACTCCCAGGTACACCTCTGACACTCTAGGTGTTCCTCCAGCACTCCTGGTGCATCTCTGACACTCCCAGGTACACACGTGACACTCCCAGGTACCGCTGACACTGCCAAATACACCTCCAGACACTGCCAGTACACCTCAGGCACTGCCAGGTACACACTCAGACACTCCCAGGTACACCTCAGACACTCCAAGGTGCACCTCTGACTTCCTCCCAAAGTGCACCTCTGACACTCCCAGGCACACCTCCTGACCTCCAGGTACCTTCCACACACACCCAGGTGCACATGACACTCCCAGGTGCACCTCTGACTCTCCCAAGTGCCACCTCTGACACTCCCAGGTACCACCTCCCACACTCCCAGGTACCTCCGACACTCCCAGGTACACTTCTCCTCCCTAGAGTACACCTTCGACACTCCCAGGTACAACTCCAACCTCCCAGGTATACCTCCGTGCTCCTGGGGTACACCTCTGACACTCCCAGGTACCTCCGACCTCCCAAGTACCTCTGACACTCCCAGGTACTCCCACTGACACTCCCTGGTACCCCTTACACTCCCAGGTGCACCTCCGCTTACTCCCATGTACACCTCTGACACTCCCAGGTTGCTCACCCCGGCATTCCTGGTACACCTCTGACACTCCCAGGTACATCCTTACTCTGAATACCTCTGACTTTCCCCAGGTACATCTCTGATACTCCCAGGTACACCTCTCTGTGACCTCCCAGGTACACCTCCTGACACTCCTGGGTACACCTCCCGTGCTCCCAGGTACACCTCTGGCCTCCCAGGTACACCTCTGGCCTCCCAGGTACACCTCCTGACACTCCTAGGTACTCCTCCTGTCCTCTGATACACATCTAACACTCCCAGGTGCACCGGTGACACTCCCAGAAACACCCTGACAGTGCCAGGTACTCAGGTGCCAGGTACCTCAGACACTCCCAGGTACACCTCAGGACACTCCCAGGAACACCTGAACACTCCCAAGTGCACCTCTGACACTCCCAAGTGCACCTCTCAGCACTCCCAGGCACACCTCAGACACTGCCAGGTACACCTCAGACACTCCCAGGTACACAGCTCAGACAATCCCAGTACACCTCTGACCTCCCAGGTACACCTCCGACACTCCCAGGTGCACTTCTTACACTCCCACATACACCTCTGACACTCCCAGGTACACCTCTGACACTCCCAGGTACCTCTGACAATCCCAGGTACCTCTGACCTCCCAGGTACACCTCTGACACTCCCAGGTACTCCACTGACATTCCTGTTACACCCCTGACACTCCCAGGTACACTTCTGACACTCCCAGGTACACCCAGAGACACTCCCAGGTACACTTCTCCACACTCCCAAGTACACCTCTGACACTCCTAGGTGCTCCTCTGTCACTCCTGATACACGTCTAACACTCCCAGGTACACCGCTGACACTCCCAGGTAAACCATGACACTGTCAGGTACACCTCACACTGGCAGGTACACCTCAGACACTGCCAGGTACACCTCAGAACACCCAGGTACACCACAGTCACTCCAGGTGCCTCAGACACTCCCAGGTACACCTCCTGACACTAACAGGTACACCTCTCAACCTCCCAGGTACACCTCTGACAATCCCAGGTACACCTCTGACACTCCCAGGTACACCTCTGACACTCCCAGGTACTCCACCCTGACATTCCCTGTTACACCCCTGACACTCAGGTACCTTCTGACACTCCCAGGTACACCCGAGACACTCCCAGGTACCTTCTCCACACTCCCAAGTACACCTCTGACACTCTAGGTGCTCTGTCACTCCCTGATACGTCTGCACTCCCAGGTACACCGCTGACACTCCCAGGTAAACCTCTGACACTGCCAGGTACACCTCAGACACGCCAGGTACCTCAGACACTGCCAGGTACACCTCAGACACTCCCAGGTACACCACAGTCACTCCCAGGTGCACCTTTGACACTCCCAGTGCACCTCTGACACTCCAGGCACACCTCTGCACTTCCAGGTACACCTCAGACACTCCCAGGTACACCGCTGACACCCCAGGTACCTCTAACACTCCCGTGCACCTCTGACACTCCCAGGTACACCTCGACACTCCCAGGTACACCTCCGACACTCCCAGGTACACTTTTGCACTCCCAGGTGCATCTCAGACACTCCCAGGTACACCTCTGACACTCCCAGGTACACCTCTGACACTCCCAGGTACACCTCCCCAACCTCCCAGGTACACCTTCGATACTCCCAGGTACACCTCTACAACCTCCCAGGTACACCTCTGACACTCCTAGTGCTCCTCTGTCACTCCTGATACACCTCTAACACTCCCAGGTGCACCGGTGACACTCCCAGCTACCGCTGACAGTGCCAGGTACACCTCAGACACTGGTACACCTCAGACACCCAGGTACACCTCGAACCTCCCAGGTACACCTCAGACACTCCAAGTGCATCTCTGACACTCCCAAGTGCACCTCTGACCTCCCAGGCACACCTCAGACACTGAGGTACACCTCAGACACTCCCAGGTGCACCTCCGACACTCCCAGGTACACCTCCGACACTCCCAGGTACCTTCTTACACTCCCACGTACACCTCCGACCTCCCAGGTACACCTCTGACACTCCCAGGTACACCTCTGACACTCCCAGGTACACCTCTGACACTCAGGTACACCTCTGACCTCCCAGGTACGTTGACCTCCCAGGTATTCACCCAGCATTACCTGGTACACCTCTGACCTCCCAGGTACACCGCTGACACTGAGTACACCTCCGACACTCCCAGGTACACCTGCGACACTCCCAGGCACACCTCTGACACTCCCAGGTACACTTCAGACACTCCCAGGTACACCGCCCCAGCCTCCCAGGTACACCTCTGACACTCCCAAGTACACCTCTGACACTCCCAGGTACACCTCCGACCTCCCAGGTACCTCCGACCTCCCAGGTACACTTCTCCTGCTCCCAGGTACACCTCCGACACTCCCAGGCACAGCTCCGACACTCCCAGGTAAACCTCCGATACTCCTAGGTACAACCTCCGAGCCTCCAGGTACACCTCTGACACTCCTAGGTATTCCTCTGACACTCCTGGTACACTCTCTGACACTCCCAGGTACACCTCTGACACTCCCTGGTACACCTCTGACACTCCCAGGTACACCTCTTTCACTCCTGGTTCTCCCGTGCGACTCCCAGGTACACCTCAGACACTCCCAAGTACCTCAGACACTCCCAGGTGCACCTCTGACAGTCCAGGTACCTCAGACACTCCTGATGCACCTCTGACCTCCCAGGTACACCTCAGACACTCCCAGGTGCACCTCAGACACTCCCAGGTACACCTCAGACACTCCCAGGCACCTCTGACACTCCCAGGTACACCATGACACTGCCAGGTACCTCTGACACTCCATGTACCTCCGACACTCCAGGTACACCTCTGGCCTCCCAGTGCTCACCCTGACACTCCCTGGTACACCCCTGACTCCCAGGTGCACCTCCGACACTCCCAGGTACACCTCTGACACTCCCAGGTTCTCCACTGACATTCCCTGGTACACCTCTGACACTCCCAGGTACCATCCAACACTCCCAGATACACCTCTGACACTCCCAGGTACATCTCTGACACTCCCAGGTACACCTCCCAAGCACTCCAGGTACACCTCTGACACTCCCAGGTACACCTCCGATACTCCAGGTACACCTCTGACACTCCCAGGTACTTCTGACACTCCTAGGTGCTCCTCTGTCACTCCTGATACACCTCTGCTGCCTCCCAGGTGCAACAGTGACACTCCCAGAACACCGCCCCAACAGTGCCAGGTGCACCTCAGACACTGCCAGGTACACCTCAGACACTGCCAGGTACACCTCCAGACACTCCCAGGTACCTCAGACACTCCAGGTGCCTCTGACACTCCCAAGTGCACCTCCTGACACTCCCAGGCACACCTCAGACACCCGCCAGGTACACCTCAGACACTCCAGGTACACATCGGACAATCCCGTACACCTCTGACACTCCCAGGTACACCTCCGACACTCCCAGGTACACCTCCGGCGACTCCCAGGTACACTTCCACACACTCTCACATGCACCTCCGACCTCCCAGGTACTCCCCCAGCTTCCCTGTTACCCTGACACTCCCAGGTACACCTCCTGACACTCCAGGTTCTCCACCCTGACATTCCTGGTACACCTCTGACCTCCCAGGTATGCATCCCACACTCCCAGGGCCTACCTCTGACACTCCCAGGTACACTCTCTGATACTCCCAGGTACACCTCTGACCTCCCAGGTACACCTCTGACACTCCCAGGTACACCTCCGACACTCCCAGGTACACCTCTGACACTCCCAGGTACACCTCTGACACTCCCTAGGACTCCTCTGTCACTCCTGATACCCTCTAACACTCCCAGGTGCAACAGTGACACTCCCAGCTTGTGACAGTGCCAGGTACACCTCAAGCACTGCCAGGTACACCTCGAACCTGCCAGGTACCTCAGACACTTCCAGGTACACCTCAGACACTCCAGGTGCACCTCTGGCCTCCAAGTGCACCTCCTGACACTCCCAGGCACACCTCCGACACTGCCAGGTACACCTCAGACACTCCCAGGTCACATCCAGACAATCCCAGGTACACCTCTGACCTCCCAGGTACACCTCTGACCTCCCAGGTACCTCTGACACTCCCAGGTACACCTCCTGACACTCCCAGGTACACCTCTGCTCAGGTACTCACCCCAGCATTCCCTGTTACACCCCTGACCTCCCAGGTACACCTCTGACCTCCCAGGTACACCCGAGACACTCCCAGGTACACTTCCCACACTCCCAAGTACACCTCTGACACTCCTAGGTACTCCTCTGTCCTCCTGATACGTCCTAACACTCCCAGGTACACGCTGACACTCCCAGGTAAACCATGACACTGCCAGGTACACCTCCAGACACTGGCAGGTACACCTCAGACACTGCCAGGTACCTCTGACACCAGGTACCTACAGTCACTCCAAGTGCACCTTTGACACTCCCAAGAGTGCACCTCTGACACTCCCAGGCACACCTCTGACTGCTTCAGGTACACCTCAGACACTCCCAGGTTACGCTGACACTCCCAGGTACCTCTAACACTCCCAAGTACACCTCTGACACTCCCAGGTACACCTCCGACACTCCCAGGTACACCTCCGACCTCCCAGGTACCACTTTTACACTCCCAGGTGCATCTCAGCAGACCTCCCATGCACCTCTGACACTAACAGGTACATCTCTGACACTCCCAGGTACACCTCTGCACTCCCAGGTACATCTCTGACCTCAAGGTGCTCCATTGACACTCCCTGGTACAACCCTGACACTCCCAGGTACACCTCCTGACACTCCAGGTACACCTCTGACACTCCCAGGTGCACCTCAGACCTCCCAGGTACACCAGACACTCCCAGATACACCCCAGACACTCCCAGGTGCACTTCTCACACTCATTAAGTACACCTCCGACTCCCAGGTACCTCTGACCTCCCAGGTACCTCTCACCTCCCAGGTACCTCTGACACTCCCAGGTACTCACTGACATTCCCTGGTACCTCTGACCTCCCAGGTACACGTCCAACACTCCCAGATACATCTGCCAACTTCTCCAGGTACCTCTGACCTCCAGGTACACCTCTGACCTCCCAGGTACACCTCCCGTGCTCCCAGGTACACCTCTGACCTCCCTAGGTGTTCCTCTGACACTCCCTGGTACATCTCTGACACTCCCAGGTACCTCGGCTGCTCCCAGGTACACCTCCGACACTCCCAGGTACCTTCTCCACACTCCCAGGTACACCGACACTCCCAGGCACAGCCGACACTCCCAGGTAAACCTCCGTGCTCCCTAGGTACAACCTCTGGCTCCCAGGTACACCTCTGACACTCCTAGGTATTCCTCTGACCTCAGCAGTACATCTCTGACACTCCCAGGTACACCTCTGACACTCCTGGGCACCTCTGACACTCCCAGGTACACCTCTTTCACTCCTAGGTTCTCCCGTGCGACTCCCAGGTACCTCAGACACTCCCAAGTACCTCAGACACTCAGGTACACCTCTGAGGTCCCAGGTACACCTCAGACACTCCCTAGGTACACCTCTGACACTCCCAGGTACACCTCTTACACTCCCAGGTACTCTGTGACCTCCTTGGTACTTCTCCTGACCTCCCAGGTACACCTCAGACACTCCCAGGTGCACCTCAGACACTCCCAGGTACACCTCAGACACTCCCAGGCACACCTCCCCAGCCTCCCGTGCACACACCAGCACTGCCAGGTACCTCTGACACTCCATGTACCTCCGACACTCCCAGGTACACCTCCTGACCTCCCAGGTACTCCACTGACACTCCCTGGTACACCCCTGACACTCCCAGGTGCACCTCCGACCTCCCAGGACACCTCTGGCCTCCAGGTTCTCCACTGACATCCCAGGTCACCTCCCAGCTCCCAGGTTCTCCACTGACATTCCTGGTACACCTCTGACACTCCCAGGTATACATCCCAACACTCCCAGATACACCTCTGACCTCCCAGGTACATCTCTGTACTCCAGGTACCTCCTGACACTCCCAGGTACACCTCCCAGCACTCCCAGGTACCTCCGATACTCCCAGGTACCTCTGACACTCCCAGGTACCTCTGACACTCCTAGGTGCTCCTCTGTCACTCCCTGATACACCTCCTCCCAGGTGCAGCAGTGACACTCCCAGCTGCACCCCAGCAGTGCCAGGTACACCTCCAGACACTGCCAGGTACCTCAGACACTGCCAGGTACACCTCAGACACTTCCAGGTACACCTCAGACACTCCCAGGTGCACCTCTGTGCTCCCAAGTGCACCTCCTGACACTCCCAGGCACACCTCAGACACTGCCAGGTACACCTCAGACACTCCCAGGTACACATCAGACAATCCCAAGTACACCTCTGACCTCCCAGGTACACCTCCGACACTCCCAGGTACACCTCCGACACTCCCAGGTACACTTCTTACACTCTCACATACACCTCCGACCTCCCAGGTACACCTCTGACACTCCCAGGTACACCTCCGACAATCCCAGGTACCTCTGACACTCCAGGTACCTCCCAGCCTCCCAGGTACTCTCCACTGACATTCCCTGTTACACCCCTGACGCTCCCAGGTACACCTCTGACACTCCCAGGTACACCCAGAGACACTCCCAGGTACACTTCTCACTCCCAGTACACCTCTGCACTCCTAGGTACTCTCTGTCACTCCCTGATACCGTCCACCTCCCAGGTACACCCTGACCTCCAGGTAAACCGCCCTGACACTGCCAGGTACACCTCAGACACTGGCAGGTACACCTCAGACACTGCCAGGTACACCTCAGACACCCCAGGTACACCACAGTCCTCCAGGTGCACCTTGACACTCCCAAGTGCACCTCTGACACTCCCAGGCACACCTCTGACACTTCAGGTACACCTCAGACACTCCCAGGTACACCCCTGACCTCCCAGGTACACCTCTAACACTCCCAAGTACACCTCCCAGCACTCCAGGTACACCTCCGACCTCCCAGGTACCTCCGACACTCCCAGGTACACTTTTACACTCCCAGGTGCATCTCAGACTCCCAGGCACCTCCCATCTAACAGGTACATCTCTGACACTCCCAGGTACACCTCCCCAACCTCCCAGGTATCTCTGACTCCAGGGTGCTCCGTGAACTCCCTGGTACAACCCGGCCTCCCAGGTACACCTCTGACACTCAAGTGCACACCTCGACACTCCCAGGTACACCTCCAGACACTCCCAGGTACACCCCAGATACTCCCAGATACACCCCAGACACTCCCAGGTACATCTCACACTCCTAAGTACACCTCCGACACTCCCAGGTACCTCTGACGCTCCCAGGTACACCTCTCACCTCCAGGTACACCTCTGACACTCCCAGGTACTCACTGACATTCCTGGTACCTCTGACCTCCCAGGTACGTCCAACACTCCCAGATACATCTGCTGTGCTCAGGTACACCTCTGGCCTCCCAGGTACACCTCCCGGCCTCCCAGGTACACCTCCGATACTCCCAGGTACCTCCAGACACTCCAGGTGCACCTCTGACACTCCAAGTGCACCTCCTGACACTCCCAGGCACCTCTGACACTCCCAGGTGCACTTCACACACACCCAGGCTGCCTCTGACCTCCCAGGTACACCTCTGACTCTCCCAGGTACACCTCAGCACTCCCAGGTACACCTCCCCACCTCCAGGTGCACCTCCCGACACTCCCAGGTGCCCTTCTCCACCTCCCAGGTACACCTTCCGACACTCCCAGGTACAACTCCAGACTCCCAGGTAAACCTCCGATACTCCCAGGTACACCTCTGACCTCCAGGTACCTCCGACACTCCCAGGTACACCTCTGACCTCCCAGGTCCTCCACTGGCCTCCCTGGTACACCTGACACTCCCAGGTGCACCTCCGACACTCCAGGTACACCTCCCAGCACTCCCAGGTTCTCCTGACATTCCCTGGTACACCTCTGGCCTCCCAGGTACGTCCAGCCTCCCAGATACACCTCTGACCTCCCAGGTACATCTCTGATACTCCCAGGTACACCTCCCAGCACTCCCAGGTACACCTCTGACACTCCCAGGTACACCTCCCGATACTCCAGGTACACCTCTGACACTCCCAGGTACACCTCTGACCTCCCAGGTACACCTCTGACCTCCCTAGGTGCTCCTCTGTCACTCCCTCTCACATACACCTCCGACCTCCAGGTACACCTCCTGACACTCCCAGGTACACCTCTGGGCACTCCCCAGGTACACCTCTGACAATCCCAGGTACTCTGACACTCCCAGGTACACCTCTGTGACACTCTGGAGTACTCACTGACATTCCCTGTTACACCTGACGCTCCCAGGTACACCTCTGATGCTCCCAGGTACACCGAGACACTCCCAGGTACCTTCTCACCTCTCAGGTACACTTCTTACACTCTCTCATACACCTCCGGCCTCCCAGGTACACACTCAGGCACTCCCAGGTACACTCTGACAATCCAGGTGCACCTCCTGACACTCCCAGGTACTCTGACACTCCCAGGTGCTCACTGACATTCCTGTTACACCCCTGGCTCCAGGTACACCTCTGGCCTCCCAGGTATACCCAGGCTTACTCCCAGGTACACTTCTCCCACACTCTCAAGTACACCTCTGACACTCCTTGGTAGTCTCCTGTCCTCCTGATGCACGTCTAACCTCCCAGGTACACTGCAACCTCCCAGGTGAAGCCTGACACTGCCGTCCCCTCAGACACTGGCAGGTACACCTGAACACTGCCAGGTACACCTCGAACACACCCAGGTACACAGTCACTCCAGGTGCACCTTTGACACTCCCAAGTGCACCTCTGACACTCCCAGGCACACCTCTGACACTTCCAGGTACACACTGAACACTCCCAGGTTTTCGCTGACACTCCCAGGTACACTTCTCACACTCACCGTGCACCTCCGACACTCCAGGTACCTCTGACACTCCCCAGACCTCTACCTCCCAGGTACACCTCTGACACTCCAGGTACTCACTGACATTCCTGGTATGCCTCTGACACTCCCAGGTACCGTCAGCCTCCCAGGTGCATCTGCCAGCCTCCCAGGTACACCTCTGACACTCCCCAGGTGCCTCTGACACTCCCAGGTACACCTCCGATACTCCCAGGTACCTCTGACACTCCTAGGTGTTCCTCTGACTTGCCTCCTGGTATCTCCTGACACTCCCGGGTACACCGCTGACACTCCCAGGTACACCATGGCCCACTGCCGTGCACCTCCAGACACTGCCAGGCACCTCAGACACTGCCAGGTACACCTCCAGGCACACCAGGTACCTCAGGGCTGCTCAGGTGCACCTCTGACACTCAGGAGTGCACCTCCGGCACTCCCAGGCACACCTCATGACACTCCCAGGCCACACTTCAGAACACACCAGGTACACCATGACCTCCCGGGTGCACCTCGGCTCTCCCGTGCCTGGCCTCCCGAGTGCCCACCTCCCACTCCCCCAGGTACACCTCCGACACTCCCAGGTACCACTTCTCCTCCCAGGTACACCTTCACGACACTCCCAGGTACCAACTCCGACCTCCCAGGTAAACCTCCGATACTCTGGGTACACCTCTGACACTCACAGGCCTCCGACACTCCCAGGTGCCACCTCCTGACCTCCCAGGCACTCACTGACACTCCTGGTGCACCCCTGACTTGCTCCAGGTGCCTCCGACACTCCCAGGTACCGCCCTGCAACACTCCCAGGTTCTCCACTGACATTCCTGGTACACCTCTGACCTCCCAGGTACCGTCCCTTACTCCCAGATACACCTCTGACACTCCCAGGCACTGTCTGATACTCCAGGTACACCTGCTGACACTCCCAGGTACACCTCTGACACTCCCAGGTACACCTCCATTCTCCCCAGGTACACCTCTGACACTCCCAGGTACACCTCTGACCCACTCCCAGGCCTCGACTGCTCCCTAGGTACTCCTCTGTCACTCCTGATACCTCTAACACCTCCCAGGTGCTGGTGACACTCCCAGAAACACCATGACAGGTGCCAGGCACACCTCCAGACACTGCCAGGCACACTGCCTCCAGGTACTGCCAGGTACACCTCCTTGAACTTGCTCCAGTGCACCTCCAGACCTCCCCAGGGTGCACCTCTGACCTCCCAGTGCACCTCTGACCTCCCAGGCACATCAGACACTGCCAGGTACACCTCAGACACGCCAGGTGCAGCTCAGACAATCCCAAGTACACCTCTGACACTCCCAGGTACACCTCCGACACTCCCAGGTGCACTTCTTGCTCCACATACCGACACTCCCAGGTACACCTCTGACCTCCCCAGGTTCACCTCCGACACTCCCAGGTGCCTCCGACCTCCAGGTACACTTCTTACACTCTCACGCCACCTCCGACACTCCCCAGGTGCACCTCTGGCCTCCCAGGTACACCTCTGGCCTCCCAGGTACACCTCTGACAATCCCAGGTACACCTCTGACACTCCCCAGGTACACCTCTGACTCCCAGGTACTCCACTGACATTCCCTGTTACACCCCTGACGCTCCCCAGGTGCCCACCTCTGATGTCTCCCAGGTACACCAGAGACACTCCCAATTGCACTTCTCACACTCTCAGGTGCACTTCTTACACTCTCACGCCACCTCCGACACTCCCAGGTACACCTCTGACACTCCCGGGTACACCTCCTGACAATCCAGGTATACCTCCTGACCTCCCAGGTACACCTCTGGCCTCCCAGGTACTCCACTGACATTCCTGTTACACCCCTGACGCTCCCAGGTACACCTCTGACACTCCAGAGTACACCCGGGGAACACTCCAGGTACCCCACTTCTCACACTCTCAAGTACACCTCTGACACTCCTTGGTACTCCTCTGTCACTCTGTTCACCACGTCTAACACTCCCAGGTACACCGCTGACACTCCAGGTACACCGCCCAGCACTGCAGGTGCACCTCAGACACTGCAGGTACACCTCAGGCACTGCCAGGTACACCTCAGACCCCACACCCAGGTGCCTACAGTCACTCCGGGTGCACCTTTGACACTCCCAAGTGCCTCAAGCACTCAGGCACACCTCTACAGCTTCCAGGGCCCCTCAGTTTGCTCCCAGTTTCCTTCGACCTTGCTCCCAGGTACACCTCTAACACTCCCAAGTACACCTCCTGACACTCCCAGGTACACCTCCGACGCACTCCAGGTACACCTCCGACACTCCCAGGTACACTTTTTACACTCCCAGTTGCATCTCGAACACTCCCAGGTACCTCTGACACTAACAGGTACATCCTGACACTCCAGGTACACCTCTGACATCAGGTACATCTCTGACACTCAAGGTACTCCCATTGACCTCCTGGTACAACCCTGACCTCCCCAGGTACACCTCTGACACTCCAGGTGCCTCTGACACTCTGGGGTACCTCCAGACACTCCAGATACACCCAGACACTCCCCAGATACACCCCAGACACTCCAGGTACACTTCTCACACTCGCAAGTACACCTCCGACACTCCCAGGTACACCTCTGACACTCCCAGGTGCAACTCTTCCCAGGTACACCTCTGACACTCTGAGTACTCCACCCAGGCATTCCCTAGGTATACCTCTGACACTCAGGTACGTCAACACTCCCAGACCATCTATGACCTCCCAGGTACACCTCAGACACTCCCAGGTACACCTCTGACACTCCAGGTACACCTCCCGATACTCCCAGGTACTCCTCTGACACTCCTAGGTGCTCTCTGACACTCCCTGATTGCATCTCTGACACTCCCAGGTACACCATGACACTCCCCAGGTACACCGCTGACACTGCAAGTACACCTCAGACACTGCCAGGTACACCTCAGACACTGCCAGGTGCACCTCAGACACTCCCCAGGTACCTCAGACACTCCAAGGTGCACCTCTGACACTCCCAAGTGCACCTCTGAGCACTCCCAGGCACACCTCCTGACACTCCCAGGTGCCTTCAGACACACCCGTTGCCCCGCTGACACTCCCAAGGTACACCTCTGACTCTCCCATTGTTTACCTCTGACACTCCCAGGCCTCCCACCTTTCCCAGGTACACCTCCGACACTCCCAGGTACCTTCTCACCTCCCAGGTACACCTTCGACACTCCCAGGTACAGCCGACACTCCCAGGTAAACCTCCGATACTCCTAAGGCACCTCTGACACTCACAGGTGCACCTCCGACACTCCCAGGTACACCTCTGACACTCCCCAGGTGCTCCTGGCCTCCCTGGTACACCCCCTGACCTCCCAGGTGCCTCCGACACCCAGGTACACTTCAACCTCCCAGGTTCTCCACTGACATTCCTGGTACACCTCTGACACTCCCAGGTACCCCGTCAACACTCCCAGATACCCTTCTGACACTCCCAGGTATATCTCTGATGCTCCCGGGCACACCTCCTGGCTTGCTCCCAGGTACACCTCTGACCTCCCAGGTACCTCCGATACTCCCAGGTCACCTCTGACACTCTGGTACACCCCTGACACTCCCAGGTACCCCTCTGACACTCCTAGGTACTCCTCCTGTGCTCCTGATACACATCTGCTCCAGAGTGCACCAAACACTCTGGCTTACCGCTGACAGTGCCAGGTACTCAAGACACTGCCAGGTACCTCGAACTTACTACCAGGCCACCTCAGACTCCCAGGTACACCTCAGACACTCCCAAGTGCACCTCTGACACTCCCAAGTGCACTCTGACACTCCCAGGCACACATCAGACACCAGGTACCCCTCCAGGGCACTCCCAGGTACAGCTCAGACAATCCCAAG
>NW_024718992.1:0-18896 GCF_018991925.1 Homarus americanus | reverse complement strand
AGACAACAACAATTCTTTTCCCAACAACTTTTATACCGCCCACCGTCACCACGATCATCGCATTCGTCATCATCGACAGCAGCCACCATCAACCTTACATCATCTCAAACAAGAAATACATCGGTATATTATGACAATGTTGAAGTGATTCCAAGTCCCTCAATTTATTTTAGTACAGTGGAATTAAATAATAAACGAGAAGTAATGAGCATGATAGAGGCCGTCCTGGCAGACGTTACCTCCGACAATAATTCGTATAGTGTTTTACCCGTCGAAGCCCAACACCTAAATTCTATGGTGACAGCTCGAGAAAACCAGTTGAAAAATAATGTATATATGGACACTATATTATCTCAATTCACTAATAGGATAATTCATAGTGAACCAAATAATTTTGAACCCTCTTTGAAACTTAGGATTCCACAAATGTGATCTGTAAACAAGATGAAAATATATATTATTGTGGATAGTTCTCTTAGAGAATTAGACGTTCATCTATTGGAAGTAAAGTGTCGTCTTTTTTCGGGAGGTGGGAATTATCAAGAAGTAGTTAATAAAGTTTCTAATATAGAATTCGATGATGACATACATAAAATGAGACAGATAAAGTTAATTGATAAGTTAATTACAGAATTAAACGACTTCCACGTTGAAAATTTAATATAGCCCACCAAGTGGAGCGTTTTGATGTACGTAGACCCCCATAGAAAAAAGAAATATCCTCTCCCATGTAAGGATATCCTCTCTAACAGAGACCCACAATATAAAGACGAATGTCTAGTGAGTCGCATTAATTTGGGAGTACTGTACACTATTTTACTTTTATGAAAACCACCACCACCACCACCACTAAAAGTAATATCGATGTGTAAATGGAATTGAAAATTATCTATAATACTCCACTGAGCGGTATAGTAGTCAAACCCAATGGAAAATCCATATATTTGGTAAATTTCGAATCAGAAACATTTGTGAATACTCAAAGACAAAATAATTGTCCTGTGAAAGCATTAATTTCATTTAGTTTAAATCATGGGTTCTTAACCTGAGGTCCATGGACCCCCAAGTGGTCCATGGATGGGCTTCAGGGGGTCTGTGAAGGTCAAATAAAATTTAACATTTATCTTCAATCCAAAAAACAACAACCTTCACATTGAAATGAACTTTTGAGCAGAATTAAAGTTTTGTTTTGTTTATTTGCACAAAATGATTGTATTTCATTTTTGTATGGAGTGGCCATTAATTTTTGCATAAAAAAGTGTGAAACATAATTCTTTGTTAAGATTGTTTACTTTATTCATACTTTGTGTATGTCATACACTGTATGAGGCAATGAATTTTCAATAAAATAAAGTATATTCATTGCATGCAAAGTTGTGTTTATGTGCTTATGTTAATTTTTCTAGGGAGGGGGTCCATAGCTTTCACCAGATTCTCAAAGGGGTCCGTGACTCAAAAAAGATTAACAACCACTGGTTTAAATTGTATTGGAGTTCATGAGTGCAATTTAATATTATATTTGTCCTATTTAAATAGTGTATATTATTCAGATGTGTCTATGGATAATATTTCTTCAGTACCACAGCAAATAAGACAAATACTTTAAAAATCTAAAGATATCAGGAGCGCTATAAGTAAGAAGTATGCTGTAACTATAGGTAAAATTCTTAGAGAATACAAAGAGGAAAATAATGATTGTTTTTATAAAGGGTTTAAAAGGGAAACTGCTGACCTATGGAAAAACGAAACGGATGTAGGAATGGATTGTGAATTTGAAGAAGAAGGATTGGATACAAATAATGAAAGGATAGAGAGAAATGATTATGAAGAGGATGATGAGGATGAGGAAATAACATAGAATAAGGGTAAGATAACATAGAAGAATAAAAAAGGTATAAAATGGAAAGGTGTGGAGGAGAATTAATCTATAAAGTATATAAAACAAAGAAGTATGTCTGTGTGTGTGTGTGTGTCCGCACGAGAATCTCGGAAACTACTTTACCGATCTGTAGGGATGATGGATGGTGTTATATGTAGTGATGATGGACGATGTTATATGTAGTGATGATGGATGGTGTTATGTATAGTGATGATGGATGGTGTTAAGTATAGTGATGATGAATGGTGTTAAGTATAGTGATGATAGATGTTCTTATCTGTAGTGATGATGGAAGGTGTTATAATTATGTAGTGTTGATGGATATCGTTATATGTAGTGATGATGGATAGTGTTAAGTATAGTGGTGATGGGTGGTGTTATTTGTAGTGATGTAGATATAGATCTCACTACTGTTATGATGGTCAGCAACCCTCGCCCACGTCACCACCACCTCTCCCACGTCACCACCACCTCTCCCACGTCACCATCACCACCACTTTACCCACGCTAGTCTAAACTAATTCCCCCAGCACTCAATACAGGTCACCAACTGCCCTTTAATAAGTTTTAACACTAGAGGGGAAACAACTTCAGGAACGATAATAACAGGAGAAATAAGTCCATTAATCTCTCATTAGCCTTAACGTCTATCATCAGAACACATCATTATAAACTGGTGGTATAATAATATATCTCATTATGCGTTACTAATTACATATAAAATACTCGAGTCTTGCCTTAATGGGGTTAATATCTCCTTGGTACAGACATTACGATAGGCAGTTCTGTTCCTGCATTCTTAGTATCGGCGTTACAGGCACTAACCTCCCACTGTCAGGAACCATCAGTAGGTGGTATGTTTTCCATAGGTGTGAGAGGTCCTGATTATCTCGCCTCAAGTGGATAATGGAGTCATTGTTTAGCCCGGAGAAGATTACCTTTTGTTTAGGCCCTCATGCCAGACTTGATTATTGATAAGTTGGACCTTCGTCAGTAAAAAGCCACGCACCCCATCAACGTCGTTAGTAGCTAGCCACGTCCCTTTCAGCGTTGTCAGCAGCGCACCACGCCCACTTCAGCTTCGGTAGCACCCAGCCACGGCCCCTTCAACGTCACCAACACCCCTCCCCCCCACCTCCTCCTCCATTCTCATCAACCACCATCCACTCTTTTCCTATTCTTCTGTTTCTCCCAATCTCTTTCTCACTTTCTCTGTGTCTCTTTCTCTTTTCTTACATATCTGTTAAGAGTATAAAGCGGAGAAACATCCTGGTCGCATATTATTATTAAATTTTTCCCTCTGTGTACAAATGGGTTTTTAAGGAGGTGTATTTAAGACCTTGGAGGAGGGGGGGGGGGTTTGGGAGGTCGTAATCCCTTAAGTTTAGGGGGGGGGTAGACCCTTAATGACCACAGAAGGAAACTCTGAGCGTGGCACTGTAGGCTTCATTTGGCACTGTCGTAATCATGAGGTCATATTGTAGTCTCAGTGTAGTGTTATCGTGTAGTAATTATCATCATCATCATCATCATCATCATCATCACTATTCTTATTGCAATATCCTTATGGGGGCTATTGTAGTCATTAGACTGTCATCATTGTATATTACCTGTGGCACTGCTGTTATTAGACATTATTAAGGGTTACCTGTGGCACTGCTGTTATTAGACATTATTAAGGGTTACCTGTGGCACTGCTGTTATTAATCATTATTAAAGGTTACCTGTGGCACTGCTGTTATTAGACATTATTAAGGGTTACCTGTGGCACTGCTGTTATTAGACATTATTAAGGGTTACCTGAGGCACTGCTGTTATTAGACATTATTAAAGGCTATCTGTGGCACTGCTGTTATTAGACATCATTAGAGGTTACCTGTGGCACTGCTGTTATTAGACATCATTAGAGGTTACCTGTGGCACTGCTGTTAATTACAAAGTTCTTCATTGTGATTGTTAAAGAAAATGAAAATAACTCGAGCAAAACTGTGATGAAACAAAATGAATTAACACACACACACACACACACACCACCCCTACACACACCTCCGCCCACACACACACACACACACACACACACACACACACACACACACACACCCACACCTCCACCCTCCACACACACACACGCACAAAGTTTAATAACAATAATGAGGTAATTTTCCCCCACACTGATTCTGGTAATTAGTTATTTATTAGTAATATCAATACCAATAATTTACGGTGGTGACTAAATTAGTTCATTTACCCAGATGGTGTATTAAGTGTAGGAGGAACACGCTCATGGCGATATTTTGGGGGGACACCTCGTCTAGGTAATGGGTCCTCTAGGTAACACTTGGTCTTGGTATTTTTTTTCTCGGTAACGTGTCAACTAGGTAACATTTTGTACAGGTAACATTTTGTCTAAGTAACGTGTCGTCTAGGTAACACGTCCGTCTTTTTAGGTAACATTTTGTTAAGGTAATATTTTGTCTAGGTATACGTCTAGGTAACACGTTCGTCCTCAAGGTAACATTTTGTCAATGTAATATTTTGTCTAGGTATAGTGTCGTCTTGGTCAAACGTCTTCAAAATAATATTTTATCTAGGTAACATGTAGTCTAAGTAACACTTCTTCTAGGTAATATTTTGTCTAACGTAATATATTTTGTGAAGGTAATGTGTCAACTAGGTAACATTTTATCAAGGTAACACGTCCTCTAGGTAACACGTCGTCTCAGTAACAGGTTCGGGGAAGAATGATGCTGCGGACTCGTTAGGGGTTCAGTGTTAATCAATAGTTCTGGCAGTGAGGTTTCAGGTGTGTCAATATTTTCCGGACCCGATTACAGAACCTAACCTAACCTAACCTAACGTAACCTAACCTAACCAAATCCACGATATATATAATGGTATGCAAATTTGGGGTCCAGTTCCGCATTTATCAGGTATTTTAAATTTTGTCTCGTAATGTACATTTTTTTTTCCCCACACCGCCTGACTTACTCACAAAGGTAATAATTAAGCTTCCCCAATTACAAAGTGTTGATGTAGTCGTTAATGCATGAAAATCAGTCGTTGCGTCATGGTGAATTATAATAACAAGGGTTTGAAAATATTATGCCCGGGTGATTGGTACACAAACGGGACTCGATACACGTGTTTGTTAATGATGTAAAATTATTGTATTTTTTTTGTGTATTTGGGTAAATTTTTTGCTGTGATAATTTTTCTTTTTCTGGATGTTGTTTTTGTATTGTTGTTGTTGTTGTTATTGTTGAGGTTATATATCTTTTTTGTTGCATCTTGTTTTCTTGTGTTTGTTTTTATTTTAGCTGATTTTGTTAATTGTTTAGCTTCAATAGTTGTTCTTAGCCTAAGTTAGTTCAATTTAATCTAACTTAACCTAACCTAACCTAAACTAACCACAAAATAACTAAACTTAATCTACACATACACCTAACAAAACCAAACTTAACCTATCTCTAATCTAACCTAACCTAACTTAACTTAAACTAACCACAACATAACCTAACCTCTTACCTAACCTTAACGTAGCCTACCATAACCCTCTTTAACCTACTTAACCTTAACCAGACCCGACATTTATAATATAGAAAATCCGTATTCGCAACCTGGTCCAAAGATTCGCTTGGTTCGGGTAATAACTGTCCGGTTTAATATTGACAGTCCGCAGCTGTTCCCGTCACTTTACGAGAGCTGGGGAGACTAAAGCCAATGTTTGTTTTGTGAGATGCAGTGCCACGACAGTTTAAAAAGTGCCAGTTATATTGAAGCCAGAGTGCCAGGAAGTTGTAACCCAGTGCCAGGTCAATTGAAATCAGTGCCAGGAAGCTTTAACCAGGGCCAGTTATATTGAAGCCAAAGTATCAGGAAGATTCAACCAGTGCCAGGTCTCTTGAACTCAGTGCTAGGAAGCTTTAACCAGTGCCAGTTATATTGAAGCCAAAGTACCAGTTATATTGAAGCCAAAGTACCAGTTATATTGAAGCCAGTGTCAGGAAGCTTTAACCAATGCCAGATCTATTGAAACTAAGAGTGCCAGATGACCAGTGTCAATAACATAGACATACATATCACCACAAGCGGTCACATAAAACAGGAGAGAGAGGAAGTTGGCAGCGTTAGTTGTGGCCAGCACATAAAGATAGCAGCAGCAGGATCTACAGGTCACGGGTCTGCCCACGACAAGGTCCACCATAGCTTTTCTATCCTATCCCACCAATCTTACCCCTCTAACCCCTCCTTACCCCTCTAACCCCTCCTTATCTCACCAAGTCCTCCTTACCCCATTAATCTTTCCTATCCTTTTAACCCCTCCTTACCCCTCTAACCCCTCCTTATCTCACCAAGCCCTTCTTACCCCATTAATCTCTCCTATCCTTTTATCCCCTCCTTACCCCTCTAACCCCTCCTTATCTCACCAAGCCCTCCTTACCCCTCTAACCCCTCCTTACCCCATCAACTCCACCAACCTCTCCCCTCCTTCCCCATTAACTTCTATACCCTCAACCCCTTCTTACCCCTTCCTCCTCCACCCCTATCCAGAGCCTGCTAGCGTCAAGGTTCAATATAGCACCACGGCAGGATATGGTCCGGTCAGCGTGGATGGGGAAGAAGCCATCTTCATCGCGTGCTGGAACCAAGGGAGAGAAGCGACCATGTTATTGTTTCCTTTCATCGTCGAAATAGACTTTTGAGAAACGAATTATAATTTTTTTTTTTTCCTGCTTCGTCCGTGAGATACTGCCCTGAAGATTACCCTTTCAATTAACTCTGTCCTGGCAGCAAATACACGTGAACACATAGACACAAATATGATCAAGAATAATACAAAGGGTGATTTCCACAGGTAATTAAGTCAGGTAATTGAGGAGTGGTATTGAAATGTGTTGCTTTAGCTCCCTAAAATTTATTCCATAATGATGGTGGGGGTAAAGTTGGTTGATTTCATACACAAATAGAACCGAAGGCTGGTACACGCACGGACCCTGCCTGGTCGATCAACAGAATGTGAAGACAGACAGAGACAGAGAAAGAGACAAAGACAGACAGACAAAGAGAGACAGACAGACAAAGATAGACAGAAAGAGAAACAGCAAGAGAAAGAGAAAAACACAGACAGATAGACAGACAGATAAAGAGAGACAGACAGACAAAGATAGACAGACAGACACAAAGAGAAAGAAGAGAAACACCGAAAGAAAGATAAAGAGACAAACAGACAAACAGGCAGACAGAAAGAAAGAGAAAGGAGAGAAAGAGAAACAGCAAGAGAAAGAAAGAAAAACACACACAGACAAATAGACAGACAGACAGACAGACAGACAGACAAAGAGAAACAGACAAAGACAGACAGACACAAAGAGAAAAGAGAGAAAGAGAAACACCGAAAGAAAGAGACAGACAGACAGACAGACAGAGACAGACAGACAGAAACAAGCTGATAAGAATATTAAGCATGATGTGTAAAGCTTTTCTTGGTAGTAGGAAATAATCTTGGAGAGTTGAGGTATATACAGTACAGTTAGTCTACTTCTGTCAATGATGATTTAGGATCTCTGGTAGGATCTGTGACTCGAGGAAATGTTTATCTCTTAACCCCTCGAGTACGATACTTTAACCCCTCGAGTACGATACTTTAACCCCTTCAGTACGATACTTTAACCCCTCAAGTACGATACTTTAACTCCTCAAGTACGATACTTTAACTCCTCGAGTACGATACCTTAACCCCTCGAGTACGATGATATCCCTTTGAGTACGATGACAACCTACCCTTGAGTACGATGATAAAACCTTGAGTACGATGATAACCCTTTGAGTAAGACGGCAACCAGCCCTTGTGTACGATGATAAACCCATGAGTACTATGGCAACCCCTTAACTACGATAATAAACCTTTGAGTATGATGACAATCCCTTGAGTACGATGACTTAATCCTTCCAGAACGATGAATTATGTCCTCGAGAACCATGAATTCATCGTTTGAGTACGATAACGTAGTACTAAGGCGGTTTTCATTATAATACTTCAAGAGATTAAGACATCGTACTCAAGAGATTAAGACATCGTACTCAAGAGATTAAGACATCGTACTCAAGAGGTTGACATCGTTTTCAAGGGGTTAAGACATCGTACTCAAGCGCTTAAGACGTACTCAAGAGCTTAATACATCGTACTAAAGTGATTAAGGTATTGTACACAAGGGGTTAAGACGCCTTACTCAAGGGGTTAAGACATCGTACTCAAGTGGTTAAGACATCGTACTCAAGGAGTTAAATTACAATCCACAATTATAATTTACATGAATACGAAAACCCAGGAAATTCTTATATCAACTGAATATATAGATTGTCCCAGAATAACTTCCCTCCCTCCCTCCCTCCCTGCCTGCTCCCCTGCCTCCCTCTGCCTCTCTCCCCCACCCTCCCTCCCCTCCCTGCCTCTCTCCTGCCTCCACCTGCCTGCCTCCCTCATCCCCTCCTGCCTCTCCCTGCCTCCCTCCCTGCCTTCCTCTCTCCCTGCTTGCCTCTCTCCCTGCCTGCTCCCTGCCTCCCTCTGTCCAACTCACAGTGTCTCAGGGAGCAGGAAGAGAGGCAGGAACATTTTTCTGGGACACTCAATATATTACGTAAAGTATATTCCTGTGAAGCGCTACACTAATGCAGATATTTATACCAGTGTGTTAAAGCTTCTGAAGTCTTGTGTTTTGTTGGAATTGTTTAAAACTGCGTCATATTTCATCCTCTGATTCCAATTCGTTTCTGATATGTTTTATAAATATTTCAAGTGGTCATATTCTCAATGCCATATGATGAGTATCCCTCGTAATGTGAGCTAACCTAACCTAATCTTATATAACCTAATTTAATCTAAACTAACTTAACATAATCTAATATACTCTAAATCTAACCTAACCTAACCTAACCTGACTTAACCTAATCCGAAGCACTGCAGATGATACACAACATTCACATTAACTGCCACACGATGAACAGTTTATTAGACATAAAGTTAAGTTTCCTCACGCGATCACGAAGACAAAAGTGAAAGCTAACTGTAACTTTCTTGACGTTAATTCCTTGGGTCAACTTGCACACAGTTTGACTATGTAATTATGAAGGAACGAATGATATTTGAGAGATTAATGGATAAGAATTTGAGGATACGAGTGACTAGAGAAGAGAGAAAGTCTATGATTTATGAATGGAATTAAAAGTTTGGGTCCCCGGAAATTTACAAAAACCTGAGAGTATTGGTAAAGTTAATCCCCCAAGAAACATCAGGAGTGAAGGGCCGTGGTCGCCAACCCTCAGACCCGAAGAGACATCCTTGTGAAATTCTCTGACGGTCTTTGGTCACGTTCTGGGGTCGTCCTGGAGTCGTTCTGAGGTCGTTTTGGGGAACCTGTAATTATTTCCTCATGCTTCAGTGGTGTTTTATCAGATGCTGTTTGATGTGGTCCTAATTCATATGCTGTTCCGGTCACGTCGCTCTCTGGGTCGGGGAAGGAAAAAAAAAGACAACAAACTCTTCCTTCTGCAGTAATTAACACACAGGTGAAGACGGAGTTTCTGAGAGTAGGCTACAGTAAGAAGTAACAATCAAGACTTTGCTGGGCTGTTTCTGGCCAAGTTTCCTCGTTACACACACACACACACACACACACACACACACACACACACACACACACGAGTAAAAATTGTCGAAATATCTTCCCCTGTTCGGTCATTCTTGCTCTTCAGGTCTTTAGTCTACTGAATAACTAACCATGAGTGAGAGTGATGACAAAGCATGAGTGACAATATATCTAACATGATGGAGGATGAAGTCTCAAGGTGAAGATGAGAACCAATTCTTCTCGAAGTGAAAATGGGGAGAAGGAAAGGGTGTGAGTAAGAGGAGGTTCGTAGTGTCTAATTATACTCGTAATTATAGAAAACAAGTGTTACTTTCTATAATAACAGCTACAACCTATACTGTTACTTGTTCTCTCTATAACAACAACCACAAGCTACTCTCTATAACAAGATCATAGTTAAAAGATGAATACCTCCTTAACCACTTCACTTCCTAACAATTTTTTCCTTGCAAGACAATTCCTACATTCAAACTCCATTCCTTTATGAAAAAAATAAACCCAAAAAAGCTTTTGTCTTCCTTAAGCACAGTCTATTCTCAACCTGTATTCCGTTCCAGGGAAGGTCTTTATTTCATCATTAAGTGTACAAGCCACGGATACACACCGTTAATGTTAATCAAACAGTTTTGGTTCTTGCTGTTAAATAGAGGTTGTGTAGACGCGGCTTGAAGGAGGAAGGTGCGCTCCGCTCAGCCTTCGTGTGTTTGTTTACATCTGAGCACCGGAGCAGCCAAAGCGTTCTCTCTCTCTCTCTCTCTCTCTCTCTCTCTCTCTCACCGCCTCCCTGGAACACTTGTTTTGCTTTGTGTTTTAACTCTTCATGGGCTAATCCTGACTGACTGACTGACTGACTGACTGACTGGTTGATTATCCCGTTAACTGTCTGATTGACTTTCTGATTAGTTAAGGAGGAGGAGGAGGAAAACCAGTAAGTTCACATCTTATTTTCTTTTTCATCTGGTAACGTACACAAGCTTTTTTAATCATGTTGTATCCTACTAAAAGATTAAAGGCATGAGAAGGAAACAGAGAGAGAGAGAGAGAGAGAGAGAGAGAGAGAGAGTTTGTAACAATTGCGTATAATTAAACATTCTTCACAAAACACAAAAATCTTCAACTAGTCTTCCTCCTCTTCATTATTTCTACGACTCGCTTACAACTCTTAGTTCATCATAGGATCACATCTTTAAAAAGTTCATCATAGGATCAATACATCTTCGAAATTGCAAAAAAAAAAAACCTCTTTGTCGCTTCTTTTCTAATTTTTCCTCCTTTTAACTACTCAAGCTTTAACCTACGCCGGTCTTCACAAGGAATATATTGACCTAATGTTTGGGGAGTTCCATCACAATACTCCCTTGAACCTAATCCAGACCTGACAGCGTGTCTTGTCGGTGCTGAGTTGCTTCTACTCCACCCGTTGTCTCCTAAAGCTAACTCGAACGTTTCTGTATGATACTTAAAACACCTCATGGATTCTGGACAAATTATTACGTTTGTTTATTATCATGGTGATCCATTATTCGAATATATTCTCAAGATGCCATACGAATCATGTGTGTTAAAGAGTTCCACTCGTACATGTCGTTCACTTAGGTATAAAATCTCGTGTAGAAAAGTACATGAACCTCCCCTAAGCTTGCCCTATAGAGAGGAACAGTGGCGATCGTCAGAAACAACAAGTACCAATGTTAAACAACCTCACAGGGCCGACCCATCCCATGTTAGTTTAGGGAATTGTTCACTGGCCGGAGATCAAAAGACAGTCAACATGCGGTAGTGTCCAGCTGCCAACCCACATACACTACACCACTCCTCTCTGAAGCAGCTGGAGTGGTGGGTTCCAAGGCAGTATTTATTTACCGTCGAGGGAGGGATGAGCTAGAGAACTTGACGCTGGTAAATAAATCCCTGACCTTAATATTGAGATTTGGTTGATGGACTGTTGTGTTATGTGAAGACAATGATGTAAAAAGTAAATACATTATATCCAGGTAGATAAAGGTACTGTACAAAGGAGTTAACTGAAGAAGATTTGGATAAAGATTGATTCTCCTGGATATTTGTAGATGTCAAATGTCAGAGGTTCAAAGTAAGTACTGTACTAAGGTGATTTTTCTAGACACGTAAATACACAATAAACGTCTCCTTTACATACACATACACACATAACAATAAACGTCTCCTTTACATACACATACACACATAAATAGATACACACACACACACACACACACACATATTACAGTATATATATATATATATATATATATATATATATATATAATATATATATATATATATATATATATATATATATATATATATATATATATATATATATATATATATATATATATATATATATATATATATATATATATATATATATATATATATATATATATATATATATATATATATATACAGGGTGTCCCATAAATTTCCATACTTAGGAAAAATAAACCTTTTTATATGAAAATCCATTTTTATTTATATAATATGCTCTACATGACTACCATTCTGTTGAAAACACTCTTCAATGCGTGTCCTCCACTGCTGAAGAACACGTTCAAGCACAGCTGGAGTTATGCTTGTAATGGCGTTGGTGATACGTTGCTTGAGATGATTTATGTTTTGTATCTTTTCCTGATACACCATGGCCTTCAAATGCCCCCAAAGGTAAAAATCAAGTGGGGTAAGGTCTGGGGATCTGGGAGGCCACTCCACAGGACCACGCCGACCAATCCAATGTTAAAAACCATACGTATGGAAACTTATGGGACACCCTGTGTGTGTGTATATATATATATGTATGTATGTATGTATGTATGTATGTATGTATGTATGTATGTATGTATATATATATATATATATATATATATATATATATATATATATATATATATATATATATATATATATATATATATATATATATATATATATTTAACTCTTCTCAACAAATGCAAGGATGAATTATAAGACTTACCCTTTGAGCAACCGTGTCCACACTGATACGGCAGGCCTCCCTACACACGACGTCAGGTCGGTCATTCCTATGTCTTTTGGTTCTTCATTTCGTAACTCCATTGTGTGGTGCTTTCCCTCACGTTCAATGGTTAAACAAGATTTTTTACGGTTTGCAATAAAATGCGATATTACAGCATATTAATATAGATATTCCTCCATGTATTGATACTATGACTAGCTACCAAGATACAGAGCACGATGAACATAACATGATAATGATAGTGAAGCCTGGAAGG
The DNA here is from genome assembly GCF_018991925.1 of Homarus americanus. Classification (NCBI taxonomy): domain Eukaryota; kingdom Metazoa; phylum Arthropoda; class Malacostraca; order Decapoda; family Nephropidae; genus Homarus; species Homarus americanus. Next base: position 6,099 of record NW_024718992.1, on the reverse strand, counting down.
GTTCTTATCATAACTTGTGTGTTCGTGTGTATGTTGCCCCGTGAGGGTTATCGTGAGCCTCCATGTGCCCAGGTGGGATGGTCAAAGTATTACACTATAAGTGTGTCAAATGAGGAGTGACTGATCCACATGTAATCTAAGGTTTTTTGAAATATGTAGTTAAATTAAACACGATTTTTCATATATTTATGTGAATGAAGGGAAAATAAAAGATATAGATGGGGTGTGGTGGAAGCATCGTGGTCTGGCACACACACACACAAGCGCTGCAAACGTTGTGTGGATTCACTGGGTAGTTTGGAAGTGTTTATTTCCATTCATAATTTCGTAACTACAACCTATGGTAATTTTTCTTCGTGTTCATATATAATGAATGTAATGCAGAGTATAAAATGCCATATACAATACTTATACATAATGTCATCTATACATCCGTACTATGACTGTGTGTGTTCGTGCGTGTGTTGCCTCGTGATAGTTAGAGTGGGCCCCCATCCAGAAAGGATGCCATACTAACCTCCAGCACCGACCCAGGTGGGCTAGAGAATATGGTTTCCGACTGTACCTGAATCGATAATAAACAGAAAACGCAAAGAAGTGTTTACATTAAGCCGTGCCACTTAAAAGTTCCAGAAATTATTTAAAACAATTATTGTGGTACAAAAACAGCTATCACTCAACACTACTACTACTACTTTGCTGTCACTCGGAATAGATTATGACAATCATCCATATATGATCCAATGATATGAGTTATTTGGAATGTCATCTTCATTGGTGTTTTTTGAGGTGACTAAAGAGGTAGATACGGGTCCAGCAGAGTCACTCATATGAGTTGCACATGTGGAGAGCTACTTCGAATGCGGAAGGGGCGGTGGAAGCGTCTTTCTGGCGTTGGCGCTTGTCTGCCTCGGTTTACAATTGGGCTAACTCGAAAGTATTGACACCTTCTCGTGTGTTGCTCCTCCAAGCTTTATGATGTGAAGTAATCGACTCCCAGATGAGAGGGTCGATTTGGCACTTTTTCAGGTTTGTCTTGAGACTATCCTTTTACCTTTTCAGTTGCCCACCGGCGTTACATTTACTATTCGTTACGTGACTGTAAAGTAGCTGATTTGGCATTCTACTGTCGTCCATGCGGGTAACATGGTCAGTCCAGCGTAGTTGTTCATGGATAATGGTATCCTCGATGCACCTACAGTTTGTTCTCTTGTCTTCTCAGTGAAAACGGAGGATGGAATGTAGACTGCGTTGGTGAAAGTTTTCAAGTACCCTGAGGTGCCTCTTGTATGTGACCCATGTCTCACTTTGTCCATCAATGACACAACACCATTGAATACATTGTCCACCACTGAACACAATACCAGTGAATATAAGTTTCACCAATGAGCACTACACCAGTGAACACGTTATCCACCACTCAACACAACACCAGTGGTAATGTTTTCCGCTACTTAACACTACACCAGTGAACACGTTCTCCACCACTCAACACAACACTAGTGAACATGTTGTTCACCACTCAACACTATATCAGTGAACACATTGTCCATCAGTGACACAACACCAGTGAACAAATTGTCCACCACTCAACACTACACCAGTAAACACGTGGTCCAACACTCATCATAACATCAGTGAACACGTTCTCCACCACTCAACATAACAGTAGTGAACAAGTTGTCTACCACCCAATACCTCACCAATGAACACGTTGTCCACCAATTACCATAATACCAGTGATCATGTTGTTCACCACTCAACATCAGTTAACACGTTGTCCATCAGTTACCATAGCACTAGTGCACAAGTTGTTCACCACTCATCATAACACCAATGAAAAAGAAGTCCATCTCTCAACACCAGTGACCACGTTGTCCACCACTCAACATCAGTCAATACGTTGTCCATCAGCTACCATAGCATTAGTGCACAAGTTGTAAACTACTCAACATAACACCAATGGACAAGTTGTCCACCTCTCCATACCAGTGAATACGTTGTCCACCACTGACACAACACTAGTGAATACGGTATCCACCATTCGATTCAACGCCAGTGAACACGTTGGCCAACACTCTACAACAAAACCAGTGAACACGGTATCCACCACTCGATTCAACGCCAGTGAACACGTTGGCCACCACTCAACAACAAAACCACTGAACATTACATCAGTGAACACGTTGTCAACCACTCAATACAATGCTAGTGACCACGCTGTTCAACTTTCAGCACAACACCATTGACATCGTTTTCCACCACTCAACACAACACCAGTGAACACGTTGTCGTCTACTAAACTGATTAAACCAAAATGAATTAATTTATATTTACGAAAAATAGGTTAATTTAATAAGTACAGAATACCTCTAGGATCCGTTTAATAATTACTGAATACCTCCAAGACCTATTTTTGGTAACTACTGATTACCTGCAGAACCATTAATAATTGTTGTTGTATATTTTCATCTCAGAAGCAAAAGAATGAGCTAAGGAGTTAGATTTATGTGTATATTTTTTTGAGATATTCAATGGAAAGCCTGCGATTCCGGGTCTTAGAAACCTTCCATGTCAAGATAGATTAAAGAAACTAAACTTGCATTCCCTAGAAAGACGAAGAGTGCTGGGAGAAATGAAAGAAGTATTTAAGTGGGTGAAAGGAATCAATAAAGGAGATATATATAAAGTTCTTATAAGATCGGAGCAGGATAGGACTCGTAGCAACGGATTTAAATTGGACAAGTTTAGGTTTAGGAGGGAGATAGGAAGGGACTGGTTCACAAATAGGGTGGTGGACGAGTGGAACAAGTTTAGAAACTTTGTAGTAAGTGCTGAAACACTGAAAAGCTTTAAAAGGAGGCTAGATAGATTCATGGATGATAAAGAGTGGTAGTAACTCTCGACAGGAGCTGCCATGCACAGGCCAACCGGCCTACTGCAGACTCCTTATTTTCCTATGTTCTTATGTTCTTATAAAATGAGTAAGAATTTTTTATTCGAGAGAAGTATGTCTGTATGTTTGTTTGTGTGTGTGTGTGTGTGTGTGTCCGCACGAGATTCTCGGAAACTACTTTACCGATCTGTAGTGATGATGGATGGTGTTATATGTAGTGATGATGATGGATGGTCTTATATGTAGTGATGATGGATGATGTTGTATGTAGTGATGATGGATGTTGTTATATGTGGTGATGATGGGTGGTGTTATATGTTGTGATGATGAATGGTGTTATATGTAGTGATGATGGATGGTTTTATATGTAGTGATGATGGATGATGTTATATGTAGTGATGATGGGTGGTGTTAAATGTAGTGATGATCTATATATCTTCTATCTATATATAACAAAGAAGTATGTCTGTGTGTGTGTGTGTGTATTTGTTTGTGTGTCCGCACGAGAATTTCGGAAACTACTTTACCGATCTGTGGTGATGATGGATGGTGTTGTATGTAGTTGTGATGGGTGGTGTTATATGTAGTGTTGATGGGAGTTGTTATATGTAGTGTTGATGGGTGGTGTTATATGTAGGGATGATGATGGATGGTGTTATATGTAGTGATGATGGATGGGGTTATATGTAGTGATGATGGATGGTGTTATATTTAGTGATGATGGATGGTGTTATATGTAGTGATGATGGATGATGTTATATGTAGTGATGATGAGTGGTGTTATATGTAGTGATGATTAGACAATAAAATAATAACAGTTAATGCTAAAAAAATATACTTTGCTGTACCGTTGTAGTGAAAAACATGGTGGAACTTACATACACCGTTAATGAACTATTGATGGAAGAAAAAGTTTTGGGGACTGAACAGTGAGACAATGTGGAGCCTCCCGGAGGGTGGCGTCCTACCGTTGCCTAGTGGATGAGCCGCCCGTAGGGCGTTGATTCTGCTAGTTAATTCATAAATTAATGCAATAGCCGTGTTTGTGCCTCGGTTATATTTGTTTTCCTGTCCTAGATAGTTTCTGAGTCTGTTGTTGACTATTATTTCTAGTATTTTCCCTGGTGTTTCCAATAAGTATATAGGTCTGTAATTTTCGGGCCTTGTTTGTTTTTTCCCGGGTTTGGGTATGAGTCTGATTTTGGCTGTTTTGAAAATTTTGGGGAAGTGTCCTGTTGCTAGTAAAGCATTAAAGATAAGTGTAAGTTGTTCTGTCAGTATTGTGAGTATGTTTTGAAGGTGCTTTATTTTGAAAACTGGATATTATGTTTGTTATGTCTTTGTGGTGATTGGCGTGGTGAATGTGTCTACACTGTTTAGTATTTTGAGGTCTATTGTTCTTGGTGGTTGCCATTTCTCTGTGTTTAGTGTAAGGTGTATTGTTACCATCTGTTCTGTTACTCTACAGAAGTCTCTGTTTTCTTCTTCTGTGATTATATATATGTTGCTCCAGAAATTTCTGAAGATCAGTTCTTTGTCTACAGATTCTGTAACTTTTACCCCGTTTTCGTCTATAAGATGGTTGTTATCTATGGAGTTAGTGCCCATTAGGTTTTTTTTTACTCCAGAAGAGTTTTGGGTTGTGATAATCGGCCTCTGTGTTTGTGATTAGCTGGTTCAATTTGTCGTTGTGTGATTGTTTGCATATTTCTTTCAGCTCTTTCTTTAGGTTTCTGAAGAGTGTTATTGTTTCTTGGTTCCAGCCGTGTGTATTTGTATGTTCTAGTATATTATTCAGTCTTGTCTGGATTATCTTCTGTTCGTGTGTTAATTGTGCGTGGGGTAGTGTGCGATAAGTTGTTTTGGGGGTATTATTTCCTATGGCTGTGGTGACATTAGTGTACAATGTTTCCAGGGCTATGTCAATGTCTGCTGTGTTTTTGTTATGTAGTTGTATTTGTTCGTTTGAGTTGAGTTCTGCCTTAAAACCTTCCCAGTTTGCTCTGTTGAAAGAGAATCTAGGGATGGAGGGGATTTGTATTGGTGATGTTGATAGAGTGATAATTATGGGCAGGTGATAGCTAGTGGTAGTTTGTCCAGGTTTCATGTGTGTATTCAAATGGTGGTGTCTATTGGTCAGAACTATATCCGGCTTCCTGGTGTTTCCTGCAGCTATGATGTTGCCGTTTTCTAATAGGTCGTGTATTATCTCCCCCCTTGGGTTTCTGGTTCTGTGTCCGAGTATGGTGTGCCTTGCGTTTAAGTCTCCTATAAAATATGCTGGTGTGTTACGTTTCATTAGTTTTAGTAAGTCACCAGTCGGGAATATTTGTAATCGGCAAGGTAAATATGTTGTTTCAATTGTTATTGTTGATTTCGACTGCTAAGAAGTCGGTTTAGAAGTTGTCTATGAGTTTGTATTTGATGTTTCTTTTGATGGCTATTGCTGCTCCGTCGCTAAATTCTTCGTGTATGTTCAGTTGTGTGTAATAGTTGAAGAGTTTTATTTTGTCTCTGTTTTTCCGTCCGTGTGAGTTTATGAGAATTATGTCTGGGTCTATGATGTTGTATATGTTTGTTAGTTCTGCTTTTCTTGCATGTGCCCAGGCCAGGACGTTGTGTTGTATTATTTTCAGTGTTCTGTTTTGCGTAATCGTGGGTCGCGGGAACTTGGTGAGTGTTGTTTGGTTGCTCGGGTCTCTCTGGGGGAGAGTCTCTGTCTCTCCTCCTTCAGTCTTGTTCTTATTTTCTTGAATTTTGATAGGTCTACGCTCTCGATTTTGTTATATTTGCTGCTTATTTTTCCTCCACGTATTAGTGTTTCTATGAATCCCTCTTCTACCCTGTTGTCTTCATATGTGTATTTGGTTGTTCCTTCTTGAATATCTTTTAACAGTCTCTCATTTGTTACTGTTGGCTGGGAGTTGACTGAGTAAAACCTGATTTCTATGCTGTCTCCGACGTGGGCTGGCCGTTGACCAGTGGGGTTCTCTCTACGTGGTCTTGCTGGTGTTGACTTCGCTGATTGGTCCGTTGTGTCTTCTAGGGTCTCGTAGTGTGTTGTGGTTAGTTGGGAGTAGGTTGTTTCCATTGCAGTCTCTGCACCTGTGCAATTTTCTTGTTGTGTTATTTTATCCTCCCTTTCTTTGCTGGTGATTCCTAGATTGTTTTCGGTTATTATTTGGAAAATGTGTGCTGATGGG
>NW_024718991.1:0-28630 GCF_018991925.1 Homarus americanus | reverse complement strand
ATTACACTATATGAAGACCTGCTAAACCCATTACACCTATAAGGAAGACTCTCACAACCCATTACACATCATGAAGACTCACAACCCAATACACTATAAGAAGATTCACAACCCATTACACTATATGAAGACTACAACCATTACACTATATGAAGACTACAACCCATTACACTATATATGAAGACTACAACCCATTACACTATATGAAGACTACAACCTATTACACTATATGAAGACTCACAACCTATTACACTATATGAAGACTCACAACCTATTACACTATATGATGACTCACAACCCATTACACTATATATGAAGACTCACAACCCATTACACTATATGAAGACTCACAACCCATTACACTATATGAAGACTACAACCCATTACACTATATGAAGACTACAACCCATTACACTATATGAAGACTCACAACCCATTACACTATATATAAAGACTCACAACCCAATACACTATAAGAAGACTCACAACCCATTACACTATATGAAGACTCACAACCCATAACACTATATAAACTCACGACCCATTACACTATATGAAGACTCACAACCCATTACACTATAAGGAAGACTCACAACCCATTACACTATAAGAAGACTCCACAACCCATTACACTATATGAAGACTCACGACCCATTACACTATATGATGACTCACAACCCATTACACTATATGAAGACTCACGACCCATTACACTATATAAATCACGACCCATTACACTATATGATGACTCACAACCCATTACACTGCTGATGAAGACCTTTGCCAACCTATTATATCTATATGAAGAGTCACAACCCATTACACTCATAAGATGACTCAACCTATTACACTATAAGATAACCTGATGACCCATTACACTATATGATGACTACAACCCATTACATACACTAGATGAAGACTCACAACCCATTACACTATAATATGATGACTCACAACCCATTACACTATATAAAAGACTACAACTCATTACACTATATGAAGACCACAACCCATTACACTATATGAAGACTCAACCCATTACACTATATGAAGACTCACAACCCATTACACTATATGAAGACTGCAACCATTACACTATATGAAGACTCACAACCCATTACACTATAAGATGAACTTACAACCTATTACACTATATGAAGACTCACAACCCATTACACTATATAAAGACTCACAACCCATTACACTATATGATGACTTAACAACCCATTACAATAAAAGATGACTACAACCCAATACACTATATAAATACCACGACCCATTACAATATATGAAGACTCACAACCCATTACACTATATGATGACTCACAAATCCATTACACTATATAAAGACTCACGACCCATTATTACACTATATGAAGACTCACAACCCATTACACTATAAGATGACTCAACCCATTACACTATAAGATAACTCACAACCCATTACACTATATGATGACTCACAACCCATTACACTATATGAAGACTCACAACCCATTACACTATATGATGACTCACAACCCATTACACTAATAAAGACTCACAACCCATTACACTATAAGGAAGACTCACAACCCATTACACTATATATGAAGACTCACAACCCATTACACTATATGAAGACTCAACCCATTACACTATAAGATGACTCACAAACCCATTACACTATAAGGGCGAAGACTACAACCCATTACACTATATGAAGACTACAACTCATTACACTATAAGTTAGAAGACTCACAACCATTACACTATATGAAGACTCACAACCCATTACACTATATGAAGACTCACAACCCATTGCTAATTCATAAGATGACTCCAACCCACACACTATATAAAGACTCACGACCCATTACACCATATAAAGACTCACAACCCATTACACTATAAGATGACTCTACAACCCATTACACTATATGATGACTCACAACCCATTACACTATATATAAAAACCCACGACGTGACATATAATTATATGTGATGACTACGACCCATTACATAATTATATGAAGTCATGACCCATTACACTATATGATGACTGCTAGAACCCATTGGTTAATGATATGATGACTCACAACCCATTACACTATATAACTCAACCCATTAGACTATATAAAGACTCACGACCCATTACACTATATAAAGCCTCACAACCCATTACACTATATATATAGAGACTCACAACCCAATACACTATACAAAAAAATCACAATCCATTACAGTATAAAAGACTAATAACCCATTACATCTATATAAATGACTCACAACTCTTATTACACTATATAAAGACTCACAAACCATTACACTATATAAAAGACTCAAACTCCATTACACTATATAAAGACTCACAAAACCATTACACTATATAAATTCACAACTCGTTACACTATATAAAGACTACAAACTATTACACTATATGAAGATTCCTACAACCATTACACTATATGAAGACTCACAAACCATTACACTATATAAAGACTCACAACCCATTACATATAAAGACTCACAAACCATTACACTATATGAAGATTCCACAACCCATTACACTATATGAAGATTCACAAACCATTACACTATAAAGACTAAAACAATCTATTACACTATATGAACTCACGACCTATTACACTATATGATGACTCTACAACCCATTACACTACATGATGACTCACAAACCCATTACACTATATGAACTCACAACCCATTACACTTATATAAACTTCACAAAACCATTACACTATATAGTATCACAACCTATTACACTATATGTGAAGAGTCATGACCCATTACATCACTCATGTGAAGTCTCAAACCCATTACACTATATGATGACTCACAACCCATTACACTATATATGATGACTCACGACCCATTAATCTATATAAAGACTCACGACCCATTACATCTTGCGCGTGAAGTCATGACCCATTACACTATATGTGAATTCATGACCCATAACACTATATGATGACTCACAACCCATTACACTATGATAACTTCACCCAATACACTATATATAAAGACTCACCACCATTACACTATATAAAGCTCTCCCAACCCATTACATAATTATATAAAGATTCAAACCATTACACTATATGAAGACTCACAAGCCATTACACTATATGACTCACAACCCATTACACTATATAAAGACTCACAAACTATTTACCATATGATGACTCACAACCCATTACACTATATGATGACTCACAACTCCATCACACTATGTAAAGACTCACAAAACCATTACACTATAAGATGTCACAACCCATTATACTATATAGACTCACAACCCATTACACTATATAAGCGACTCACAACCCATTACACTATATGATGACTCACAACTCCACTACACTATATAAAGACTCACAAACCATTACACTATAAGATGTCACAACCCATTGCACTATATGAAGACTCACAACCCATTACACTATATAAAGACTCACAACCCATTACACTATAAAGACTCACAACCCATTACACTATATGATGACTCACAAATCATTACACTATAAGATGACTCACGACCCATTACACTCTATATAAAGATCACAACCTATTACACAATGACCCACAACCCATTACACTATAAGATGACTCTAACAAATTACACTCATATAAAGACTCACGACCCATTACACTATGAAGACTCACAACCCATTACAAAAATATGATGACTCATAATCCATTACACTATATAAAGATTCATTAACTATTACACTATATAAAGACTACAACCCTCACACTATATAAAGACTCACGACCCATTACAGTAAATGACACCTACGACCTATTACACATTATAAAGACTCACAACCATTACACTATAAGATGACTCAGAACCCATTACACTATATAAAAAACTCACGACCCATTACACTATATGAAGACTCAACCCATTACACAATATGATGACTCATAACCCATTATAATTATATAGACCTATTAACCATTACATCTATATAAAGACCTCACAACCCTCACACTATATATAAAGACTCACACGACCTATTGCCCTTTGCGTAAAGGATAACGACCCATTACATCTATATGATGACCACAATCCATTACACTATATAAAGACTCACGACCCATTACACTATATAAAGACTCACGACCCATAACACTAAAATGATGACTACGACCCAATACACATTATAAAGACTCACAAACCCATTACACTATATGACCAACCCATTACACTATATAAAGACTCACAACCCATTACACTGTATAAAGACTACAACCCACACTATATAAACTCACAACCTATTACACTATATGATGACTACAACCCATTACACTATATATGATGACTCACGACCCATTACACTATATAAAAGACTCACAACCCATTACACTATAAGATGACTCCAACAAATTACACTATATAAAGACTCACGACCCATTACACTATATGAAGACTCACAACCCACTACACTATATGATGACTCACGACCCATTACACTATATATAAAGACTACAACCTATTACACTATAAGATGACTCCAACAAATATAATTATATAAACACTCACAACCTATTACACTATATGATGACTCACATCCCATTACACCTTATATAAGACTCACAACCCATTACACACTATATGAAGACTACAACCATTACACTATATGATGATCTACGACCCATTAATATAATTATATGATGAGTCACAAGCTATTACACTATATGATGGCTCACAACCCATTACACTATATGATGACACAACCTATTACACTATATGATGACTCACAATCCATTACACTATATATAGACTCACAACCCATTACACTATATGAAGACTCACGTACTCATTACACTATACATGACTCACAAACTCATTACACTATATAAAAGATTCCTCACGACCTTTTACATTATATGACTCACAAACTCCATTACACTATATGATGACTCACACAACCCATTACACTATATAAAGACCACAACCCATTACACTATGTGGGAGGAGTATTAGACGACCCATTACACTATATAAAGACTCACAACCCATTACACTATATGAAGACTCAAGATCTATTACACTATATAATGACTCACAACCCATTACACTATATGATGACTCACAAAAACATTATACCATGATGACAGAACCTATTATACAATATGACGACTCTACGACCTATTATATATATCTGCGGCGATGACTATGACCCATTACACAATATAAAGACTACGACCCACATAATTATATGTTGACTCAGGACCCATTACATATATGATGACTTAACCCATTACACTATATAAAGACCCACAAACCTATTACACTATATAAGGACTCACAACCAATTACACTTATATGACTCCAACCCATTACACTATATGACTCACAACCCATTACACTATAAGATGACTCACAACCTATTACACACTATATGATGAGTCATGACCATTATACTATATGATGAGTGCGACCCATTACACTATATGATGAGTCCGACCCATTACACTATATGATGACTGGCCAATCCATTACACTATATAAAAGACTCACAAACTCCATTACACTATCTAAAGACTCACAAACTCCATTACACTATAAAAGACTCACAAACCCATTACACTATATGATGACTCAACTGATTACACTATATAAAGACTACAAACCTATTACACTATATGATGACTCAACTCATTACACTATATAAGGACTCAACCTATTACACTATATTAAGTCTTCACAACCCATTACATATATAAGAATCCTCACAACCCATTACACTATATATGATGACGCAACCCATTACACTATATGATGACTCACAACTACACTATATAAAGACTACAGCCTATTATACTATATAAAGACTCACAACCGTTACACTATATGATGACTCACAACCATTACACTATATAAGGACTCAACCCATTACACTATATTAAGTCTCACAAACCCATTACACTATATAAGAACTCACAACCCATTACACTATTATTTGATGACGCAACTCATTACACTATATGATGACTCACACAATCCATTACACTATATAAAGACTCACAGCCCATTACACTATATAAAGACTCACAACCCATTACACTATATAAAGACTCACAACCCATTACACTATATGAAGACTCACAACCCATTACACTATATAAAGACTCCACAAACCCAATATTAATTATATGATGATCTGCCAACCATTACACTATATAAAGACTCACAACCCATTACACTATATGATGACTCACAATCCATTACACTATATAAAGACTCACAACCCATTACACTATATAAAGAGTCACAACCTATTAAGGACTATATAAAGACTCACAACCCATTACATATATCTATATGATGACTTGCCAATCCATTACACTATATAAAGACTCACAACCCATTACACTATATGAAGACTCACAAATCCAATACACTATATATAAAAGATTCTCACAAACTCCATTACACTATATATGACTCACAACCATTACACTATATATAATTCTTGGCCAACCCATTACACTATATAATGACTACAAACTCATTACACTATATAAAAGACTCACGACCCATTACATCATATGTGAAGTCATGACCCATTACACTATGTGATGACTCACAACCCATTACACTATATGACTCACAACCCATTACACTATATATGATAACTCAACCTATTAGGACTATATAAAGACTCATGACCCATTACACTATATAAATCCTCACAAACCCATTACACTATATATAAAGACTCAACCCATTACACTATATGAAGAATAACAACCCATTACACTATATGATGACTCACAACCCATTACACTATATAAAAATCACAAATCATTACACTATATATAAAACACTCAACCTATTACACTATATGAAGAATCACAACCCATTACACTATATAAACTTCACAAACTCATTACACTATATAAAAAAGACTCCAACCCACACACTATATAAAAGACTCACAAACTATTACACTATGATGACTCACAACCCATTACACTATATGATGACTACAACACATTACACTGTATAAGACTACAACCATTACACTATATAAAGACTCACAAACTATTACACTATATGATGAGTCACAACCCATTACACTATATAAAGACTCACAACCCATTACACTATATAAAGACTCACAAACCATTACACTATATGATGAGTCACAACCCATTACAATATATAAAGACTCACAACCTATTATATAATTATATATGATGATCACAACCCATTAATTATATGATGACTCACAACCCATTACACTATATGCGATGACCTGCGACCCATTACACTATATAGACTCACACCCCATTACACTATATGAAGACTCACTACTCATTTGACCACCTTTGACCAATCGGGCGGTCAAGAAGTACCTGAGCTCCTCTCGGAGCAGCCAGGTCAACTGTTAAGTTGGCCCATACCAACCCCTCCCTGAACCCTCCTCCCCACCGAATATCATCAACAAGTTCTCGCCAGAAGTTGCTATAATTTCATTTAGGAAAGGAACGGAACCAGTGTTAAACAGGCAGAACAGTGCTTAAGCCGCGAGAATAACTCAACAGTAACAGCGTCGTACCCAAGTTAACCTTCTTCACACAGTGAGGTCCCAGGTACCCAGTGATAACGGCCCCCAGGAGACCAACAACAACCACCGATGTGTGAATCCGTCTACTATAGGAAGGCTCTGGGACCAAACCTCACCATATAACACCATCTGTGAGGGAATTCACACACCACATGTCCCTTATAACACCATATGTAAGGGAATTACCACACCACGTCAAGTCCTCATCACACCATCTGTAAGGAATTACTACACCGTGAGGTCCTCATAACACCATCTGTGAGGGAATTACTACATCACATGTCCTCATAACACCACCTGTGAGGAATTATTACACCACGCCAAGTCCCTCATCACACCATCTGTGAGGGAATTACTACACCACGTGAGGTCCTCATAACACCATCTAGTGAGGGAATTACTACACCACGTCAGGCCCCTCAACACCATCTGTGAGGGAATTACTACACCATGTGATGCCCCTCATGCAACACCATCTGTGAGGGAGCATATACGAGGCCCCTCATAACACCATCTGTGAGGTAATTACACCACGTGAGGTCCTCATAACACCATCTGTGAGGTAATTACTACACCACGAGGTCCCTCATGAATTACTCAGAGGGATTTACTACACCACGTGAGGCCCCTCATAACAATTACCAGCGTAGGAATTACTACACCACGCCAGGTCCTCATAACAACATCTGAGGAACTACTACACCACGTGAGTTCCCTCCTAACACCATCTGGGAGGATACTACACTACGAGTTTGTTGTTCAACACCTACATTAATCTGTATGTTCACTGTATGTCTTTTACTCTTCTAATGAAGGCTTTGTTAAACCACCAATGTATGTAATAAGTCATTTATGTCCAATGTATATTTTCAGCCTTCAGGATGGAGAATTTTTCAATAAACCGTTAATTATTATTATTATTATTATTACTATATGATGACTCACAACCCATTACACTATATATAAAGATTCACGACCCATTACACTATATAAAGACTCACAACCCATTACACTATATGCGAATACTCATGACCTATTATACTATATATGATGACTCATTTACCCATTAATCTATATATAAAGACTCACGACCCATTACACTATATGTGAAGAGTCATGACCATTACACTATATGTGAAGAGTCATGACCCATTTCTACTATATATGATGACTCACAACCCATTACACTATATATGATAACTCAACCCATTACACTATAAAAAGACTCACGACCATTACACTATATAAAGCCTCACAAACTCCATTACACTATATGATAACTCAACCCATTACACTATATAAAGTCTCACAACCCATTACACTATATAAAGATTCAACCTATTACACTATATGAAGACTCACAACCCATTACAATATATAAAGACTCACAAACCCATTACACTATATAAAGACTCCACAAACCATTACACTATATAAAGACTCAACCTATTACACTATATGAAGACTCAAGCAACCCATTACATCTATATAAAGACTCACAACCCATAACACTATATGATGACTCACAAACCCATTTCTCACTATATATATGATGACTCACAACCAATACACTATTATATGATGACTCACCACCCATTATATTATATAAAGACTCACAACCCATTGCTAATTATATAAAAGGTCAATCCATTGCTAATTATATAAAGACTCAACCTATTACATCTATATAAAGACTCACGACCCATTACACAATATGATGACTACAACCCATTACACTATATAAAGACTCAACCCATTACACTATGATGACTCTACAACTTATTACACTATATAAAGACTCACGGACCTATTACATATGATGACTCACAACCCATTACACTATATAAAGACTCTACACCCACATAATTATATAAAGATTCATGACTCATTACACTATATGATGACTCACAACCCATTACACAATATGATGACTCACAACCCATACACTATATGATGACTCATACAACCCATTACTTTTATATGATGACTTGCCAACCCATTACACTATATAAAGACTCACAATCCATTACACTTATATGACTCACACAACCCATTAAACTATATAAAGACTCGACAAAACCATTACACTATATGATGATTTGACAACCCATTACACTATATGATGACTCTACAACCCATTACACTATATGATGACTCACATACACTCTAGTTTAATTTGCGGTAAACGTCAGGTTCAACCAAGGCCTCTGGTCACCATCTCACGACTAAACCACTTGTAACGGACCTGAGCTACTGCCTCTTGAGATGAATTATTACAGTGTACAGCATGTTAAATTATGCAGTTAATGACCATATGGTGTTGAAAGTGACTGAGACCACTGTAAGTCAGAGCGGTAGCAGCAGGAAAAGTAAAAAATACAGTACCGGATGACTGGGCAGGTGATCAGTGTGAATGAGAGTCTGTAGAGCCAAACAAGTGATCTCTGGTTAAACTCTTATAGTGTTTGTATGAAAATTATTGAGGAAGCTCACCACAAAAAAGTTCTCAAAGTTAAAAACTCACCCCTTGTATTCTTGAGGGTCCTGGATGCCCTGCGGCAGGTGAGCGTCGAGGGTGAGCCTGGGAGGCAACGGCGGGCCAGCCCCAGGGCAGACAACCACCCTGGTAGGTCGCCTGCTGGCCACCGTACCTGAGGCTGGTGGCCCGCCTCGGTGTACTGTAAGCTTCAAGGCCTTCCTCTGTAAGTCAGGAAACCAGCCGGCTGGCTTTACCAATACTTCTCCATCTTAACCTGAAAAAAGATGTTCTTCAGCATACAGGACTGTGTACATACAGTAATAGAGCAGTACAGTGTAATACAGTAGGTACAGTAATGTGTCAGTACAGTAGTGTACAGTACAGTGCAGTATAACACAGTATCGTATAGTATAGCAGTTCTTACAGTACATTGCAGTACAGTACATCACAGTACAGTGTATAGCACAGTACAGGCAGTATAGTGCAATAGAGTACAGTACAGTAATACAGTGTGAAATATGTATAGTACAGTACAGTACAGTGAGTACAGTATAAAAGAGAGCAGACAACAAAGATCGGACAGTACAGTATTTTACAGTACATGCAGCACAGTACAGTGCAGTACAGTACAGCACAAACAGCACAGCACACAGAGTAGTACAGTACAGTACAGCACAGCACAGCACAGTGTAGTACAGTGCACAGCACAGAACAGCACAGCACTGTACAGCAGAGTACACATAGCACACAGCACAGTACAGCACAACACAGTACAGAACAGCACACACACAGCACCAGCTGTACAGCACACATACAGCACAGCACAGCACAGCATACAGCACAGCAGCACAGTACAGTACAGAGTACAGCAGAGCATAGCACAGCAGTCAGTCATAGCACAGCACAGTACATATACAGCACAGTATGGTGATATCAGTACAGACAGCACAGCACAGCACAATACACACAGTACAGTACTGACAGCACTGTACAGCACAGCATGTGCCACAGTACAGCAGCCACAGTGCACAGCACAGCACAGCACACAGCAGACACAGCAGACACACAGTACAGCACAGCACAGCACAGCACAGCACAGTGCAGCACAGCACACCACAGAGCACAGCACCACAGCACAGCACACAGCAAAGCACAGTACAAGTACAGCATAGCACAGCACAGCATAAAGCACAGCATAGCACACACAGCACAGCACAGCACAGCACTGCTAACAGCATAGCACAGCATAGCACAGCATAGGCACAGCATAGCACAGCACAGCCACTGTGCACTGCACAAGTAACAGCAGAGCACAGCCAGCACAGCATAGCACTCAAGCAGACACAGCACAGCAGACAGCACAGCACAGCATAGCACAGCAGCAGCATCACAGCACAGCAGACAGCGCAGCGTAGCACAGCACACCACAGTACAGCACAGCACCACAACCCAATGTTGTGCCACAGCACAGCACAGCATAGCACAGCAGAGTAAAGCATAGCACAGCACAGCACAGCACAGCACAGCATAGCACAGCATAGCACAGCACAGCACAGCACAGCATTTATCAGCACGTACCACGCACAGCACAGCACACACGCCATCAGCACAGCACAGCACAGCACAGCACACAGCATGCACAGCATAGCACAGCATAGTTACCAGCACAGCATAGCACCAGCACAGCAGAGCATAGCACTTACAAGCACAAGAACAGCACAGCAATCAGTGAGCGAGTACAGTACCAGCACAGTTACAGTTAACACTCAAAGCACAGCATATACAGCACTATATAGCACAGCAATACACAGCACAGCAGATACTGCGACAGATTGCGACGCGGACAGCGCATGGTGCCAGCAGAGCACAGCACAGTACAGCACACAGCACAGTACAGCACAGTATAGCACAGCAGTACAGCATAGCACAGCATGTATATACAGTACAGCACAGCATAGTACAGCACACACAGCACAGTACAGCAGCACAGCACAGTACAGTTACCAGCACAGCAAAATATTGTGCACAGTAGACACAGCACAGCATAGCACACAGCACACCACAGTACAGCATAGCACAGCACAGCACAATATAGCACAGCACACACAGTATAGCACAGCACAGCACAGCACACAGCATAGTACATTGCTACATTACACAGCATAGCATAGCACAGCACAGCACAGCACAGCACAGTACATCACAGCACAGCATGTTACATCACAGTATTGCACAGAGCACGTACAGCACACAGCACAGCACAGCACAGCACAGCATAGCATTAGCATGAAAGCACAGCATAGCACGTGCACAGCACACTACAGCACAGCACAGCACAGCACAGCACAGCATAGGACAGTACAGCACAGCACAGCACAGCACAGCATAGCACAGCACAGCATGTCACAGCACAGCACAGCACAGCACAGCACAGCATAGCACAGCACAGCACAGCACAGCCCAGCACAGCATAGCACAGCACAGCACAGCACAGCAGGCACAGCACAGCACAGCACAGCACAGCACAGCACAGCACAGCACAGCACAACAGAGCACAGCACAGAGGCACAGCACAGGCATAGCACAGCACAGCATTAGCACAGCAGAGCACAGTACAGCACAGCACAGGCACAGCATAGCACAGCAGACAGGCTACAGCACAGCACAGTAGAGTGCTACGTGCACAGTGCAGTATAGCACAGAACAGCACAGCACAGCACAGTAGACACAGCACAGCACAGTGAGCAGCACAGCACAGCACACTACAGCACACATAAAGCACAGCACAGCACACACAGTACACAAGCACAGTACAATACAGCACAGCACAGCACAACAGTAGCACACTACAGCACAGCACAGCATAGCACAGCACAGCACAGCACAGCATGCACACAGCATAGCACAGCACATCATACAGCACAGCACAGCAAAATACAGTACAGCATTGTACAGCACAGCACAGCACATAGCACAGTACAGCATAGCACAGCATAGTACAGCATAGTGCACAGCACAGTATAGCACAGCACAGTACACCACAGCAGAGTGCAGCACAGCACAGTACAGCACAGCCACTGTTACCAGCATAGTACGCATAGCACACACACAGTACAGAACACAGTACACATAGTACAGCATAGCATAGTACAGCACAGTACAGCACAGCACAGCACAGCACAGGACAGCTGCACAGCATATAGCACAGTACGGTACAGCACAGCATTGTGCACAGCACACAGTATAGCACAGCACAGCATAGCACAGCACAAAGATAGCACAGCAGAGTACAGCATAGCACAGCACAGCACACTACAGCAGAGCACAGTGCACAGCACAGGCACAGTACAGCACAGCACAGTATAGCACAGTACACACACACAGCACAATATAGCACAGCACACATGGTGCCACAGCACAGCACAGCATAGCACAGCACAGCATACAGCATAGCACAGCACAGCACAGCACAGTACAGCACACATAGCACATATAGCAGTATTGCATAGGCATACAGCACAGCACAGCATAGCATAGCATAGCACAGCAGTACAGAACAGTACAACACAGATGTCACAGTACAGCATAGCACAGTACAGTATAGCACAGCAATGCTACAGCACAGTACAGCATACAGCACAGCACAGCATAGCACACACAGCACAGCACAGCATGAGCAAAGTGGAGTACAGTAGCACACAGTATAGCACAGCATATACAGCACAGCACAGTACAGCACAGCACAGCACAGCAAAGAGAGAGACAGCATAGCATAGTTAACAGTACAGCACAGCACAGCAGAGCACAGCACAGCATTAAGAGCATAACGTTAACAGCATATGCAGGAATAGCACACACAGTATAGCATAGCCACAGTACAGGCACAGATACAGCACAGGCATATACAGCACAGCATAGAGGCATAGCATAAAGGAGAACAGTACAACAGTACAGCACAGTATAGCACAGTACAGTATAGCAAGTACAGCACAGCATGCACAGCATAGCACAGTACAGTATAGCACAGAAATAGCATAGCACAGTACACAGCACAGTATACAGTATAGCACAGCACAGTATAGCACAGCATAGTACAGCACAGTATAGTATAGCACAGTACAGCATAGCACAGCACAGCACAGCACAGCACAGCACAGCACAGCAGTTAAAGTGAGTAACAGGCACAGCATAGCATACAGCACAGCACAGCACAGCACAGCATCAATTGCAAGTACAGACAGCATAGCACAGTATAGTACTGTAATAGCAATACAGCACAGTGTACAGCATAGTAGAGTAGCACAGTATAGCACAGCACAGTACAGTGTAGAGTACATCACAGTACAGTACTCACAGCACAGCACAGCATAGTACAGCACTAGCACAGCACAGTACAGTATACACAGCACAGCACATAGCACAGCATAGTACAGCACAGTCAGAAGAGCACAGTACAGCACAGACAGCACAGTACAGCATAGCACAGCACAGCATACAGCACAGCATAGCACAGCACAGCACAGTACAGCACAGCACAGTATAGCACAGCAGTACAGCACAGCACAACACAGCACAGTATAGCACAGTATAGCACAGCATAGCACAGCACAGTATAGCACAGCACAGTACACTACGCACAGTACAGTGCCACAGCACAGCAACAGTAGCATAGCATATAGTACAGCACAGCACAGCAGTAAAGCACAGTACACATAGCATAGCACAGCACAGCACAGTACAGTATAGCACAGTACAGTACAGCACAGCACAGTATAGCACAGCACAGTACAGCACAGCACAGCATAGCATAGCACAGCATAGTATATAGCACAGCACAGCACAGAACAGTATAACACAGCACAGCACACAGTACAGTACAGCATAGCACAGCACAGCACAGCATAGCACAGCACAGCACAGCACAGCACACAGCATAGCACAGCACAGCAGCAGCACAGCACAGCACAGCACATATAGCACAGCACAGCATAGCCAGCACAGCACAGCACAGCACAGCAGCACAGCACACACAGCCACGCACAGCACAGCACAGCACAGCAAAGTACAGCATAGCACAGCATAGCGCATAGCACAGTACAGCATAGCATAGCATAGCACAGTACAGTACAGCACAGCACAGCACAGTACAGCAAAGCAGAGACAGCACAGCACAGTATAGCAACAGCATAGCACAGCACAGTATAGTAGAGCACAGCATGCATAGCACAGTATAGCACAGCACACATATACACATACAGCACAGTACACTCAATAGTACAGCATAGACACACAGCACAGCACAGCAAAGCACAGCACAGCACAGCACAGTACACAGTATAGCACAGTACAGTACAGCACAGTATAGTACAGTACAGCACAGAAGAGCACAGCACATGCACAGCACAGTGAGCAGCACAGCACAGTAAAGCACAGCACAGCACAGTTACACAATACAGCATTGCCAGCACAGTATAGTACAGCACAGTATAGGCGCAAGAATAGCACAGCATAGCACAGTACAGTGTAGTACACAGTACAGTACAGCACACAGCATAGCACAGTATATACAGCAGCACAGCACAGAACAGTACAGTAGAGCACAGCACAGCATAGTACAGTATAGCACAGTACAGTATAGACAGCACAGCATAGCATATCACTGTACAGCACAGAATAGCACAGTAGTTAGTACAGCACAGTACAGCAGTATAGCATTGGAAAAAGACAGCACAGTACAGGCATATACAGAACAGCACAGTACAGTATAGCAATGTACATACAGTATAGCACAGCATAGCACAGTATTACACAGTACAGATAGCACAGATAGATGACAGCATAGCACAGCACAGTACAGCATAGCATAGCACAGCACAGTATAGCACAGCACAGCACATCACAGCACAGCACAGTACAGCACACACAGCACAAGAAGAAGCTGACAGAGACACAGCACAGCATACAGAGACACTGTGCACAGTACCAGTAGAGCACAGCATAGCACAGTAGAGCACAGCACAGCACAGTGACAGCACAGTATACAGCACAGAAGAAGCACACAGCACAGCACAGCATAGCACAGCACAGCACAGTATTGCACAGTACAGAACAGAGCACAGCACAATAGACACAGTATAGCACAGTAGAGCACAGCAATACAGCACAGCACAGTACAATAGACACAGCACAGCACAGCAGAGCACAGCATAGCTGACACAGCACAGCACACAGTACAGAACTGCACACAGCACAGTAGAGCACAGCACAGCAATAATAGAGCACAGCACAGCACAGCAAGTACAGCACAAAGTACAGCACAGCAACAATAGACATGACAGCCATCAGCAGCTACAGCACAGAAAGCACAGCACAGCACACAGCACAGTAGAGCACAGCACAGCAGTAGAGCACAGTACAGTTGAGCACAGCACAGCACAGCACAGAACAGCACATACAGCAGTAGACACAGTACAGCAGAGCACAGCACAGTACACAGAGCACACAGCACAGCACAGTACAGCATAGCAGAACAGCACAGTACACTAGAGCACAGTACATACAGCACAGCACAGTACAGAACAGCCACTAGACAGTACAGAAGAGCACAGCACAGCACACAAGAGCACAGCACAGTAAAGAGAGCACACAGCACATAATAGAGCACAGCACAGAGATAACAGCACAGCACAGAGTACACAGGACAGCATACAGTACAGCACAGTACTGGTACAGCACAGCATGCCATCAGCACAGTAGAGCAACTGTACAGAACAGCAGAAAACACACAGCACAGTAGACACAGCACAGCAGCAGAGCACAGTATTGTGTTCAGCAGAGCACAGCACAGCAGAGCATTAAACTAACAGCACAGAGCACACATTACTACAGTAGAGCACAGTACAGCAGAGTACAGCACTGTCGCACAATTAGTACAGCACATAACACAGGCACGAGACAGTAATAGCACAGAGCAGAGTACAACAGTACAGCACAGTACAGTATAGTACAGCACAGCAGAGTACAGCACAGAACAGCACAGTACAGTACAGTAGAACACAGTACAGAGCACACACAGTACACACAGAGCATAGCACAGCACAGTACACAGCATGTGCACAGCACAGTACACAGAGCACAGCAGAGCACAGCACAGTAGCAAGCAAAGCACATTACACACAGTACAGCAGCACACACAGCACAGCACAGAGACACAGCACAGCACAGCAGAGCACAAGCACAAAGCACAGCAATACAGTCTGAACACAGGAGCACAGCACAGCTACAGTAGAGCACAGCACAGGGTCAGTATACAGCACAGTACAGTAGACACAAATACACAGTATAGCAGAGCACAGCACAGCAGTATACAGCACTAACACATAGAGCACAGCACAGTAACAGTACAGTAGAGCACAGTACAAAGTACAGCACAGCAGAGTAGAGCAGTACAGTCGAGCACAGCAGCAGAGCAGAGCACAGCACAGTAGAGCACTACAGCAGCACAGAGCACAACACATGGCTAAAGCACAACAGAACACGTACAGCACAACAGACAGCACAGAGACACGTTACCACACAGAGCACAGCACAGCACAGCACGTTACAGCACAGCACAGCAGACACAGCAATTAAGAGCACAGCACGTACAGCATAGAGCACAGCACAGCACAGTTGAGACAGCACAGCACAGAGAACAGTACAGTAGAAGAACACAGCACAGCACACTCAGGAGCACAAGCACAGTACAGAAAGCACAGCAGTACAGAGCACAGCACAGGCATGTGCACATTAGGTCAACACAGTACACATGAGCACAGTACAGCACAGTACAGCAGAGCACAGTACAGTACAGCAAGCAGTGCAGTAGAGCACAAGACACAGAGCAAAGCACAGTAGAGCATAAAGCAGCCAGTAGAGCACAGCACTAAGTACAGTACAAAGCTCAGCAATAGAGAGCACAGTACAGTAGAGCACAGTACAGTACAGCAGAGCACAGAGAAGGTAATGTAGTATACCACAGTACAGTACAGAAACACAGTACAGTACGGTCATAGCAGCAGTACAGTACAGGAGCACACAGCACAGAATAACACAGCACAGTAGAGCACAGCAGAAAGAGCAGACCACAGCACAGCACAGCACAGACACAGCAGCATAAACAGCATAGCATTAGACACAGCACAGTACAGTAGAGCACACACACAGTACAGTACAGTACAGCACAGCACAGTAGAGCACAGCAATACACAGACTACAGCATAAAGTACAAACAGTACGTAGAACAGCAGCACAGTACAGTAGAGCACAGCACAGTATGAGCACAGTACAGAAGACAAAGCAGTACAGAAGACAGCCTGTACAGTAGACAGCACAGTTCACAGCACACAGCAGAGGCAGCAGCAAGCACAGTACAGGAAGAACACAGTACAGCACGTAGAACACAGCACAGCACAGTGAGCACAGTACAGCAGAGCAGCATCATCACAGCAGAGCACAGCAGTACAGTAGATACAGTACAGCACAGTACAGAGCACACACCAGCAGACACACATGTGCACATTAGCACAGAATGGCCAGACACAGTAGAATACAGTGACATACAGCACAGCAATTGTGCACAGCACAGAAGAGCACAGCTGTACAGTAGACACAGTAGAGCACAGAGCACAGTACAGCAGACATACACAGCACAAAGCACAGTACAGCATGTACACACAGCACAGCATAGCAGAACACAAGCACAGACACAGCACAGTAGAGCACAGCACAGCAGACACATCATACACAGCACAGTAGAGCACAGCACAGTACAGAGCAACAGCACAGTACAGCAGACAAAGTACAGACAAGACACAGCAAAGATGTGCACAGCATGACAGTATAGCACAGTACAGCACAGAGCACAGCACAAGTACAGAGGCACATATAGCACAGAACAGCAAGGCACAGCAGTGAGCACAGCACACACAGCACAGCAGCACAGACAGTCAGAGTACAGCATACAGTACAGAGCACACAATACAGATACAGCAGAGCACAGCACAGTAGAGCACACATGACAGTACAGAAGAGCACAGCACACAGCAGAGACACACACATAAGAGCACAGCACAGACACAGCACAGCACAGCAGACTATGCACAGTACAGCTAGAGCACAGTACAAAAGACAAGTACAGCACAGTACAGAGAGCACAGTACAGTACAGTAGAGACACAGCACAGCACAGTAGACACAGCACAGCACAGAGCACAGCACAGCAGAGAACAGCACAGGCAGTGCATACAGTACAGTAGAGCACACACAGTAGACACAGTACAGCACAGAGCACAGAACTGTACAGAGCACAGCAGCACAGAGCACAGCACAGTACAGCACAGAACTGTACAGTAGAGCAACAGTGCAATAAGTACAGACACAGCACAAAGACACAGCACAGCTGAACAGTAGAGCACAGCAGCACAGCACAGCACAGCACACAGCACAGTACACACAGTACACACAGAACAGCACCATACAGCACAGAACAGCATGAAAGTATTACAGCACAGCAGACACGTAACAGCAGAGCACAGTAATAAGAGACACAGCACAGTACAGCAGACACAGCACAGCACAGTACAGTACAGTATACACAGCACAGCACAGCATAGAGCACAGCACAGCACAGTAGAGAACAGCACAGCACAGTGGGAGCACAGCACAGTAGAGCACAGCAGAGCACACACAGTAGAGCACAGCACAGCACAGTAGAGCACAGCACAGTACAGTAGAGCACAGCACAGCACAGTAGAGAAACAGGAGCACAGAGCATAGCACAGCAGAGCACAGTACAAAGCACAGTAGAGCACAGAAGTACAGAGCACAGCATACAGAGACACAGCACAGAGTAACAGCACAGTACAGTAGAGCACAGCATGCAGACCAGTGGCAGCACAGTCGACACAGTACAAAAAGATACAGCACAGCACAGATGAGCACAGTGTGCAGAGCACAGCACAGCATGCAGAGCACAGCACAGCAGAGCACAACGTACAGCAGAGCACAGTACAGCACAGAGCACAGTGCACACAGAGAAAGCACAGCACAGGATACACAGTAGAGACACAGCACAGTACAGTAGAGAAACAGCACAGAGAACAGCACAGCACAGTAGAGCACAGTACAGTAGAGCACACATAGTAGAGCACAGCAGCACAGTAGAGCACAGTACAGTAGGAGAACAGCATGCACAGTACAGCACAGTAGAGCACACACAGCAGAGCACAGCACAGAGAAAGAGAGTGAACAGCACAGTGGACACAGCACAGCACAGACTGGCAGAGCACAGTACAGCACAGTAGAGCTGCACAGCACAGAATAAAACAGCACAGTACAGTAGAGAAACAGCACAGCACAGCACAGTAGAGCACAGTACAGTACAGTAGAGAACAGTACAGCACAGTAGAGCACAGTACAGCAGAGAACAGCACAGTACAGTGGAGCACAGCACAGTAGAGCACACAGCACAGTAGAGCACAGAATAAAGCAGTGAGCACAGAACAGTACATAGCACAGCACAGTAAGCAGAGCACAGTATTGTATAGAGTACAGTACTGCACATAGCATAATAGGAGCATACAGCACAGCACAGAAAGAACAGCACAGCAGTACAGTAGAGCATACACAGAGAGCACAGTACAGCAGAGCACAGTACAATACAGTAGAGCACAGCACAGAGACACAGAACAGCACAGCAGAGCACAGCACAGCACAGAAGAGCACAGTGCAGTAGACAGCACGTACAGCAGAGCACAGCACAGCACAGCAGAAAGAGCACAGCACAGCACAGAAGAGCACACAGCAGAGCATAGACACAGCAAAAGCACAGCACAGCACAGTAGAGAACAGCACAGCACAGTGGGGCACAGTACAGCAGAGCACACCACAGAACAGAGCACAGAACACAGAGAGCACAGCACTGCACAAAGCAATAAGAACAGCACAGTTGAGCACAGCACTGGTACAGTAGAGCACAGCACTGTACATCAGCGCAACAGAACAGCACAGTAGATGCACAGACTGCACAGCAGAACGCACAGCACAGCAGCAGAAAGCATTACAGCACAGCACAGAAGGACATTGAGCACAATGGCAGAGCACAGTATAGCAGACACAGTAATATACAGCACACACAGAGCACAGTACAGACGAGCACAGAACAGCACAGCAGAGCACAGCACAGCACAGAAGAGCTCAGCAGTAGACACAGTACAGACACAGCACAGTACAGCAAAAGCACAGCACAGCACAGTAGGGTCTAGCACAGTACAGTAGAGCAGCACAGCACAGGACACAGCACAGTACAGTAGGCACACAGCACAGCACAATAGCACAGCAGAGACACAGCACAGAGCACAGCACAGCACAGCACAGTAGACACAGCACAGCAGAACAGCACAGCACAGCAGGAGGTGAAGGAGGGTGGAAGGTGGAGGTAAGGAGGAGAGGTGAGATGGAAGGTGAGGTGGAATGATGGAGGAGGTGGTGGGAGGTGAAGGTGGGAGAGGTGGGAGAGGTGATAGGTGGGAGAGGTGTAAAAGAGAGAGGTGGAAGGAGGGAGAGGTAGGTGGGAGGTGGGAGAGGTGAAGGAGGGAGAGGTGGTAGGTGGGAGGAAGGAGGAGGAGGTGGTAGGTGGGAGAAGGGTGGGAGGTGGGAGAGGTGGAAGGTGGGAGAGGTAGGTGGAAGAGGTAAGGAGGAGAGGTGGGAGAGGTGGAAGGTGGGAAGAGGGGAGAGGTAGGTGGGAGGTGGAAGGGGGAGGAGGAGGGGAGAGGTAGGTGGGAGAGGTGAAGGAGGGAGGTGGGAGAGGTGGAGGTGGGAGAGGTGGGAGGAGAGGTGAGAGGGGAAGGAGGGAGGTGGTAGGTGGGAGAGGAAGGAGGAGAGGTGGTAGGTGGGAGGTGGAAGGTGAGAGGTGGAAGGTGGGAGAGGTGGTAGGTGGGAGAGGTGGCAGGTGGGAGAGGTGGAAGGAGTGAGAGAGGGAGGTGGGAAGGAGGAGAGGAAGGTGGGAGAGGTGGGAGAGGTGAAGGTGGGAGAGGTGAAGGGAGAGGTGGGTAGGGAGGTGGGAAGGTGAGGTAGGTGGGAGGTGGTGGGAGAGGTGAAGGGAGGGGAGAGGGTGGAAGGAGTGGGAGGTGGGAGAGGTGGGAAGGTGGGAGAGGTGAGAGGTGGGAGGAAGGAGAGGTAGGTGAGAGAGGTAAGGAGGGAGAGGGAAGGTGGGAGAGGAAGGTGAGAGGGGAGAGGTGGAAGGAGGGAGGAGGGGTGAGAGAGGTAGGTGGGAGAGGTGGGAGAGGTAGGTGGGAGAGGTGGAAGGAGGAGAGGTGAAGGTGGGGAGGTGGAAGGTGGAGAGGTGGAAGGTGGAGAGGTGAAGGAGAGAGGTAGAGGTGGGGAGGAGGTGGAAGGAGGGGAGAGGGAAGGTGGGAGAGGTGGAAGGAGGGGAGAGGGAAGGGGGAGAGGGAAGGTGAGAGAGGTGGTGGGAGGTGGAAGGAGGGAGAGGTGGGTAGGTGAGAGAGGTGGTAGGTGGGAGAGGTAGGAGAGAGGTGGGAAGGGGGAGGTGGGGGGAGAGGTGGGAGAGGTAAGGTGGGAAGGTGGGAGGTAAGGTGGGAGAGGTAGGAAAGGGAGAGGTGAAGGGGAGGAGAGGTGGAAGGAGAGGTGGAAGGAGGGAGAGGTGGAAGGAGGAGAGGTGGTAGGTGAGAGAGGTGAAGGAGGGGAGAGGTAAGGAGGTGGTGGGAGAGGGGAAGGAGGGGAGGGAAGGTGGGAGAGGTGGAAGAGGAGAGGTAGGTGGGAGGTGGAGAGGTGGTAGGTGGGGAGAGGTGGGAAGGAGGAGAGAGGTAGGAGAGGAGGTGGTAGGTGGGAGAGGTGGGAAGGTGGGAGAGGTGGGAGGTGGGAGGTGGGAGAGAGGTGGGTAGGGAGAGGTGGGTAGGTGAGGAGGTGGGAAGGAGGAGAGGTAGGTGAGAGAGGTGGGAAGGAGGTGGGTGGGAGAGGTGGGAGGGAGGGAGAGGTGAGGTAAGGAGGAGAGGTGGGAGGTAGAGGAGAGGTGGTGGGAGAGGTAAGGAGGGAGAGGTGAGAGGTGGTAGGTGGGGAGAGGTGGAAGGTGGGAGAGGTGGTAGGTGGGAGAGGTGGTAGGTGGGAGAGGGAAGGAGGGAGAGGTGAAGGAGGGAGGTGGAAGGAGGTGGGAAGGTGAGAGGTGGGAGGGAAGGTGGGAGGAGGTGGAAGGTAGAGAGGTGGTAGGTGGGAGGTGGAAGGTGGGAGGTGGTAGGTGGGGAGGTGAAGGTGGAGAGGTGAAGGTGAGGAGAGAGAGGTGGGAGAGGTGGTAGGTGGGAGAGGTGGGAATGGGAGAGGTGGGAGAAGGTGAGAGGTGGGGGGAAGGTGAGAGGTGGTAGGTGGGAGAAAGGAGAAGGTGGGAAGGTGGAAGGTGGGGAGGTGGAAGGTGAGGAGAGGTGGAAGAGTAGAGAAGGTGGAAAGAGTGGGAGAGGTGGGGAAGGTGGGAGAGGTGGAAGAGTGAGAGAGGTGGTAGGTAGAGAGAGGTGGAAAGGTGGAGAAGGTGGTAAATGAGAGGTGGAAAGTGAAGGTGGTAGGTGGGAGAGGTGGTAAGTGAGAGTGGTAGGTGGGAAGGTGGTAAGTAGAAAGTGAAGGTGGTGGTAAATGAGAGAGGTAGAAGAAAGAGGAGGTGGAAAGGTGGGGAGAGGTGGAAGGTGGGAGAGGTGGAAGGTGGGGAGAGGTGAAGTGAGTGGGAGAGGTGGTAGGTGGGAGAGGTGGAAAGGTGGGAGGTGGTAGGTGGGGAGAGGTGGTGAGAGTGGGAGAAGGTGGTAGGTGGGAGGTGGAAAGGTGGGAGAGGTGGAAAGAGTGGGAGAAAGTGGTGGAAGAGGTGGAAAAGAGGTGAGGTGGGAGAGTGGAAGGTAGGAGAGGTGGTAGGTGGAGAGAGGTGGTAGAGTGGGAAGGTGGTAGGTAGAGGTGGAAGGAAGGAAGAAAGGTGGAGGTGGGAAAGAGAGTGTGGTGGGAAGGTGGAAGGTGGGAGAGGTGGTAGGTGGAGGGTGGTAGGTGGGAGAGGTGTGGAAGGTGGGAGAGGTGGAAGGGGGGAGAGGTGGTAGGTGGGGAGAGGTGGAAGGAGGGAGGTGGAAGGTGGGGAGGTGGAAGGAGGGGGAGAGGTGGTGGAGTGAGGGTGGTAGGTGGGGAGAGGGTGGAAGGTGGGAGAGATGGAAGGTGGGAGGTGGTAGGTGGGAGGTGGAAGGAGGGAGGTGGTGGGAGAAGGTGGTAGGTGGGAGGGTGGAAGGAGGGAGGTGGAAGGAGGAGAGGTGGAAGGTGGGAGAGGTGGTAGGTGGGAGGGTGGAAGGTGGGAGGTGGAAGGGTGGAGAGGTGGAAAGGTGGGAAGGTGGAAGGTGGGAGAGGTGGAAGGTGGGAGAGGTGGAAGGAGGGAGAGGTGGAAGGTGGGAGGGTGGTAGGTGTGGGGGAGGTGGTAGGTGGGGAGAGGTGGTAAGTGGGAGAGGTGGAAGGTGGGAGAGGGTGGAAGGTGGGAGAAGGTGGTAGGTGGGAGGTGGTGGAGGTGGGAGAGGTGGTGAGGTGGGAGAAGGTGAGAAGGTGGGAGAGAGGTGGTGGGTGGGAGAGGTGGTGGGTGGGGGTGGAAGGTGGGAGAGGTGGTGAGGTGGGAGAGGTGGAAGGTGGGAGGAGGGTGGTGGGTGGGAGAGGAAGGTGGGTGGGAGAGGTGGAAGGTGGGGGTGGTAGGTGAGAGAGGTGGAAGGTGGGAGGTGGTAAGGTGGGAGAGAGGTGGAAGGGGGAGAGGTGGTAGGTGGGAGAGGTGGTAGGTGGGAGAGGTGGTAGGTGGGAGAGAAGGTGGTGAGTGAGAGGTGGTAGGTGGGAGAAGGTGGTAGGTGGGAGAGGTGGAAGGTGGGAGAAAGGTGGAAGGAGGAGAGTGGAAGGTGGGGAGAAGGTGGAGAGGTGGGAGAGAGGTGGAAAGGTAGGAGAAGGTGGTAGGTGGGAGAGGTGGAAGGTGGGAGAA
Source organism: Homarus americanus (assembly GCF_018991925.1). Taxonomy (NCBI): domain Eukaryota; kingdom Metazoa; phylum Arthropoda; class Malacostraca; order Decapoda; family Nephropidae; genus Homarus; species Homarus americanus. Next base: position 3,544 of record NW_024718991.1, on the reverse strand, counting down.
GTTAGAAGGTGGGAAGGTGGAAGGTGGAGAGAGTGGTAAGTGGGAAGGTGGTAGGTGGGAAGGTGGTAGGTAAGAGAGAGGTGGAAGAGTGGGAGAAGGAAGTGAAGGAAGTTACAGGAAGGTGGAAGGTGAGAAAGGTGAGAGGTGGGAGAAAGGTGGAAGAGTTACAGGAGAGGTGGTAGGTGGGAGAGGTGGTAGGTGAGAGAAAGTTGAGAAAAGAGTAAAGAAAGTTGGAAAGAGTAGAAAGGTGGTAGAAGTAGAGAGAAATGAAGGAGGAGAGGTAGAAAGGAGAAAAGGTGAAAAGTTGGAGAAGGTGAGAAAGTGAGAAGGTGGTAGGTGGAGAGGTGGTAGAGAGGTGAAGGTGGAAAGATGGTAGGTGGGAGAGGTGGTAGAAGTAGAGAGAGGTGAAAATGGGAAAAGGTAGAAAGAGAGAGGTGGTAGGTGGGGAGAGGTGGAAGGTGAGAGGTGGTGTTGAAGTGGAGAGGTGGAAGGTGGGGAGAAAGGTGGAAGGTGAGAAGGTGGTAGGTGGGGAGGTGGAAGGTGGAGAAAGGTGGATGGGAGAGGTAGGAGTGGGGGAGGTGGAAGGTGAAGAGGTGGTAGGTGGGGAGAAAGGTGAGTGGTAGAGGAGAGGTGGTAAGTGGGAGAAGGTGGTGGGTGGGGAGGTGGTAGGTGGGAGAGGTGGTGAGTGGGAGAAGGTGGGGAAAGGTGGAAGAAAGGTGGTGAGTGGGAGAAGTTGGTAGGTGGGAGAGGTGGTAGGTGGGAGAGGTGGAAAGGTGGGAAAGGTGGTAGGTGAGAGAGGTGGTAAGAAGTGGAAGAAAGGTGGAAGGAAGGTGGGAGAGGTGGAAAGAGTGAAAGAAAGTGGTAAGAAGTGGGAAAGGTGGAAAGAAGAAGGTAAGAAAGGAGGAGAAAATTAGGAAAATTAGGAAAGAGTAGGAGAGGTGGAAAGAGTGGTAGATGTAAGTGGTAAACAGTTGGAAAGGTGGAAAGTAGTAGGTGAGAGGTGGTAGGTAGAAAGGTGGAAAGTGGGAGAGGTGAAAAGGTGGTAGGTGGGAAGGTGAGTAAGAGAAAGGTGGTGGAAGAAAAAAAAGTGGTGAGTGGGAAAGGTGGTAGAGTGGGGAGAGGTGGAGAAGGAGAGGTGGTAGGTGGAGAAAGGTGGTAGGTGGGAGAAGGTGGTAAGTGGGAAAGGTGGTAGGTGGGGAAGGTGGTAGGTACAGGAGAGGTGGTAAGGTGGGAAGGTGAAAGGTGGAGAGAGGTGGAAAGGAGAGAGAGTGTGGAAGGTGGGAAAGGTGAAGAGTGGGAGAGGTGGAAGGTGAGAAAGGTGGTAGGTAGAGAAAGTGAGAGTGGAAGGTGGGAAGGTGGTAAGTAAGAAAGTGGTAGTGGAGAGGTGGAAGGTGAGAAAAGAAAAAGTGGTAAAGGTGGGAGAGGTGGGAAGAGGAGGGTGGAGAGGTGGGGAGAGGTGGAAGGTGAGGTGGTAGGTGGGAGAGGTGGAAGGTGGGGAGGTGGTGGAGTGGGAGAGGTGGTAGGTGGGAGAGGTGGAGAAGGTGAGAGAGGTGGAAGGTGAAAGGTGGTAGGTGGGGAGAGAGGTGGAAGGTGGGAGAGAGGTGGAAGGTGGGAGAGGTGGTAGGTGGGAGAGAGGTGGGGGAAGGTGAGAAGGTGGAAAGGTGAGAGGTGGTAGGTGGGGAGAGGTGGAAAGGTGGGGAGAGGTGGTGGGTGGAGAGAGGTGGAAGGTGGAGAGGTGGAAGGTGGGAGAGGTGGCGATAAAGATAAAAAGTAAACAGGAAGACTAATTTTCATTGTGGTCATTACGATACTGTGGGCTAGATGGCAGTTATTGTTTACAAGACTTGATCAATATTTTAAAGTTATTGGAATGCGAAAAGTGAACACATCTGTATTTACCGAAATTAACATAAAGTGGTTATGTAAGTGAAAAATTTGTAGTGAGACTGATTCAGCGAAAGTGAAAAAGTAAACTTAGCGTTACTGATCAGATATGTAATTAATGGCATCAATTAAAATTAAACAATTGCACGTCAAAACTTAGAGAAACGTAGATGCTACAGGAAAGAAACAAATAGTTACTGAAGGTAAGTTCAATCATAATTATACTTGTAATTACCCCAATAGGTTAACATAAATTCTTAATCTTTGTGTATGGAAATTAAACCTTTCAGAATAGCTTGTGTTTATTAGTCTTTTTCTATAAGTTGTCTGAATTGAGATAGCTTTAAAAATGTAAAAAAAATGGGTAAAGCATCACTCGATTCAACTTTAAACCTCAGAGTTTTCTGAACACTTATCACAAAAACAAAAACTTTCCACTTGTGCAGGATCCTCTCTGTGCTCAAAGAAATCGTTTTGTTAACAACAACACTAGAATCACACTTAACAGTACCATAATCACGCTTAACCGTGACTTGTGCTGCTAAACGCGTGATTTTGGAGCTGTTAAGCGTGATCCTAGTGCTGTTAAAGCGCGATTATAGTGCTTTTGACCATGACTTGTGTTTGAAACGTGATTCTGGTGCTGCTAAACTGGACGTGACACCATATTTTGGGGTATTTTGAATATCGACTTTGTTTGTTCACTGTCGTTCAGCTTATTTATATATCATTGTACTCTCATTGGTCTCTACATAAGAGTAAAGTTAACACTATTATATACTCGTACACACAGTAAGAAAAGGAGATGGCATTTTATTAACAAAAGTTGTAGCAGCGTTGAAATCTTTTGGTGCGGCTGATTTTAAAAGGTTCGAGATGTTCATCCTTCTCACCGTTAGATCCCTTACTCCCATTGTTTCACTTTCGTACATTTCTTTGTTTCAAAAATCAAAATTATCAGCTACATGAAGTGACTGCCACCTAAGCTCACCAAGCATCCTAAAATTTCAAGAAGTCATGTTGTTTTTATAGTCCTCCTTCATTTTACCTCCCACACGTTCGTCCCCAGCTGCCAGCTTTTCCTTATGACACATGGTACAAGACTGAGTGAGTGTTGGATGAGAAAGGTTATTAGAATGTGAAGGTCAGGTGAATTAGTGAGCTAGGAAATTCATATATTCATTGGTGGCCAGTTTGATAGTACAGCCATATACGAGTATCGTCTGCCACAGAGGTCGCTTAGTCCTGCACTATACCATTGACTTTACTTTGGGTCATGCTGCCATATTTGACTGTGTTTTCCAACCGCTCTGGCGACGAAGACCATGACGTAAAACGATTCTTTGTTAAATGTGATACATATATTGAATATCTAACAATTTAACATATATATATATATATATATATATATATATATATATATATATATATATATATATATATATATATATATATAATATATATATATATATATATATATATATATATATATATATATATATATATATATATATATATATATATATATATAATATATATATATATATATATATATATATATATATATATATATATATATATATATATATATATATATATATATATATATATATATATATATATATATATATATATATATATATATATATATATATATATA
>NW_024718990.1:0-10691 GCF_018991925.1 Homarus americanus | reverse complement strand
GCAAAGAAGAAACTAGCATTACATATTTTACTTTGAAAGACCTGGAAATTCCTTGGGGTGTGGCTGGGGACTTCCTGGGGATATAGCTGGGGAGTTACTAGGTATGTGGCTGGGGACTCACCAAGGATGTGGCTAGGGATTCACTAGGGATGTGGCTGGGGAGTCACTAGGGATGTGGCTGAGGAGTCACTAGGGATGTTACTGGGGACTCAACAGGGATGTGGTTAGGGACTCAACAGTGATGTGGCTGGAGACTCGTTAGTGATGTGGCTGGGGACTCAATAGGGATGTGGCTTGTTGAGTCAATAGGGATGTGCTTGAGAATTCAACGGAAGTGGTAACTCACATGGGGTAGAAGCTGAAGGATGAAAATTATATGAATTGGATTCATAGCGATGGGACTCACCTGAAGTAGGGAGTCCACTGTGTTAGAGGACTCACTTGGACTCATCATGGGGTAGGGGGACTCACCTGGGGTGGTGATAGGCTCCCATGGAGAGGCTGGAGGACCCGAAGTTGATAGAGTGAGGCCCCTCCTTCCGGGTAATGACCACGCCCGTCCTGCACACATAACACACCGAGGGTCAGGGCGACACTGATGCCTCGTAGGACACGGGACACAGGTTCATTACCGACATATCTACACTTCCTACCCAGAGCTGAGGACATATTTTTTTTTTTTTGCCCCGTGAAAGTTGTTGCAGTTTCCGTTTGCTCCATTCTCATTCTGTGTGTGTGTTTGTCGTTTTCTTTGATTCTTTTACATCATCCTCTTCTACGGTATCAAGGCTTATGAGAACACTTTAGCGTATAAGTCCAGTAAATCAAAGTCTTTAAACATCAGGTTATGATTTTATGATTGGCGAATTTATGTTGTACAGGTTGTACGTCTCCGTGAATTGTCACCTTCCCCTTGTTTTTATCCACACAATATAATATTTCATTCTCCGGTATTATGTACGATCAAACCCAGTACGAAGTTCGGTTGTGGATTTTATATTCTGTCCGGCAGGTAAAGCGTCAACGGAGCTCTTAGTATAGGGTATAGGGCATCGTTGACTGAACAACTACCAATGACAACTTTACTGTATAGTTTTCTCAAAAGTTATGCAGGTTAGTTTGGAGAACGTTAAAAAAATCGTAATCTCAGTTTTCTAAAGGGTTTTACGAAAGTAATTAGTCGTTTATTTACATGACAAAGTCATAACGACTTGTTGCGTTAAGTGGGCGGAACTAGCAGTTTCGAGTTTCTGACCAGACAGTCAGTGAGTCAGGCTGCCCAGGCATTTTTGACACATGGCTCTTGCTGCACGGGTGTGCGTCACTGTCGTCTGTTTTGTTTGTGTAGACTCTTGTGTTGTGACAGTAAACAATTTAATTTATTCAGAGTGTGGAGTATAATGTGAGGGTGAGTGTTGACTCGACTTCCACCAGGGAAAAACTCGGGAATGTTGTTGAAGCTGAGGAACTGGAGCAAATGCAGGCTGGAAAATTGATACCGGTGAGTGCAATACTTCATTAGGGTAGTTCCACGCACTGTACATCCACGGTGGCTTACATTTACATGTTCCCAGGTACAGTCTCGTTCAAGATTTTTCGAACACTGCTGGAGACAGCTGGCAACTCAAGGCCGTTTGTTTACTATAGTACGTAGTATAATATAATACGAATAAACAAAGCCCAACCATTAAATTAAGCAACGGGAACTAAGTAACCAATCACCGATTTCTTTTACATTTATTCTTAATTTTTGCGACGTACTATAGTAAACAAACGGCCTCGAGTTGCCAGCTGTCTCCATCAGTGCTCGAAGAATCTTGAACGAGACTGTACGTGTCAGTTTATACATGTACGTACACATACTTGCTTCCAAGCAGCCTACACAGCCTAAGTTACTTCGTTGTCAGTAAGAATATACTGTTGCATACTGTATATCGAGTGTACACCACTTACATTATTGGGCGAAGCTTGTCACAGGTTCTTTTTTGTATTTTGCTTCAAATAATTTAACCTGATTTATGAATTCTAATACATATAATGCAAGTACAGTATGTTACGGGAGCAAAAAAAAAATCATTTTGAAACGTCGAGGAGTTAAAAGCTCATTAGGCTGCTCCAGTACTAAACCATTCATGACACTAACTTAACCTCGCCAGGGCTACTGAGGGATCTTTATAGGCTTAGTTTGTTCGTGTCCTCTGCATTCATAAATGGTTCAGTGTGTGACCTCAGACATAATCGTAAACAACACAGCCAACACATTATATGACGATTTAAATCTGGATTTTCCCGGAGTTCAAAAATGTTTTTCCCGTCCTACGCCAAAAGGATTTGCATTTTTTTACATTATATAAAGCTGTTGCCGACAAATCCATCTTCATTTATTTGCCTAATTATGATCTGCAAGCATGAACCAACTAGACCAAGTGAACGTAACCAAACACAACAAAATCATATTTCAATATTTATTTTCACTTGAAACTCCTGTTTGAGTGTTCCTCAAAATTGTGGATATTTTGAAACAAAATACGACATTAAACATACTTGTATTATGTGTTAAATGTCCATAGGGAAAGCAGTGACTTTAACTCAACTTAGTTAAAGCATAACTTACACTTCAGGGCTACTGTAACTTACTCGTGGGTAGGTGTGAGGTGGGATGGTCGAGGTGCACCCACACGCAGGCGGGCTCCCGGATAGTTGACTCGGTAGGTGCCTTGTTGTTCCGGGTGTGTCGTCTCCAGCAGGCGTGGCGGCGGCAGATCTGGGGAAGGTGATGAATGATATGATAATTCGGTACGATCACACGGTAAATGTTAAGAAAAATCCAATTTATTCGCCAATTGTTTGTGTTCTGTCTTGTTTCGGGTAATGGTTGTGAAGTTCTGTAGGAAAAAGATTAAACGATGCCTTGTGATTTGATAGTCACCGTCTTTACACACACACACACACACACTCAGACACCTGCAATAGCGGTGTTGGCAGGACAAGCAATGAGACGAGTACAGTTTTTCAAGTTTGATCTTAACCCCTCTAGTACAGGAACGCCGCTTGTAATATTTTATTTGGTTAACGCCAGGCGATTTTATTCGTCCCTGAGAGGGGGAGGGGGCAGTACACAAGGGGATAAAGTGTGATACGGCATTGAAATGAAATAGGAATTTACTTTTTTTAGGTTAGGTTAAGTTAGAATGTACCCTGGCAGTACGACGAGTAACTAGCCTTAAATGATAATGTAGATACTAGGAAGTCAGGGATAGTTGACCTGCAAACCATAATTCGAGATAAAAACACATTTTCTTTTATTTTCCAAACTTTAACTTGAAATTCCTCTCTGCCGGTGAAGCCTGTCCAGTGTCCCATTCAATCCCATATGTTTTATTTTAGGGCAACTTTTAATACTGGCACCATACATCCACTCACTTGGCACCCAGTTTCTCCACGAATGCTTTTTAGTAAACAGACAAGAGTACCATTAGGACTCTCAGTATTGCCCTGGTAGCGGTGGCAACAACACAGTGTTTTCGTGTATTCTCTTAAAGCTTCATACTGTGTGGCTCAACGGTGTAACTTTCCTCTCATCAACAAAGTTTTGTGTTAATCAGAATAGCTTGTGATGTTGAAAGTTGGTTCAATTACTCAGCATATACATTCCTGTTATTGATGGATCTGTGGGGTTGGTATGCGTAGCCGACCACCTCAGTGAGTTATTCTAGGTTGTGAAATATAGTTAAATTATCAGTTAGGTGTTTATATAAACAACTTCGCATTCGATTGTTTGTCTCTCTGAAGCGTCATTAAGTCGCATGGATTGGCCGTGTTCATGGAGGTGTCTTTTCTGATGTAACGAGTTCCATTTGCAGTTAGTTATTACTTTAGGTACAAGAGCGGTATTTTCTATAAGAAATTTTCCTGTAAAAACTAGCATATAAAGTTTACAATACGTGACATATTATGGTGGTTAGCTGGTACATGAAGTGTATATTGAACGACACACACACACACACACCATCACACACACACACACACACACACCATCACACACACACACACACCATCACACACACACACACACACCACACACACACACACACCATCACACACACACACACCCACACACACACACACACACACACACCCACACACACACACACACACACCATCACACACACACACACACACACACACACACACCACACACACACACCAACACACACACACACACACACACACACACACACACATACATACACACACACACACACACACACACACACACACACACACACACACACACACAGACACACACACACACAGACACACACACACACACACACACACACACACACACACACACACACACACATACATACAACCAACACACACACACACACACACACACACACACACACACACACACACACACACACACACACACACACACACACACACCAACACACACACACACACACCAACACACACACACACACACCATCAAATGTTCACTATATACCGATTCCAATACTTCTATCATAAAACCTTTTGTTCTATGTCAACAAAACCATTAGTATTTAAATTTATATACCTGGTCCATGGGTGTGTCTCGGTAATATTTAATCTACGAGAAATATTTGTTTGTTGGTTGGCTGATGTGTGAGCAGTTACTCTACTCATTTGATTTTTTACTGCAAGTGATTTTGTAGAGGGAACAATACTGATACTATGATATAACAATACATTAAGGTCCTTCAATACAGTGTTAAGGTGTTCAATCACAGGGAACTAAAGTTAATTATTACGCATTATACCACATTAATAATTTTATCTAAGTTCTAGTGCTAAAAATATTAACAATGTCAGATTTTAATTCGTTGTGGATGTTTTCAGTTCTCGTCAACGCTATAGCCAAGCTCATTAACCAAACTCTCATCTACAGGTGTTCCAAGGCAGAGGTGGACAGCCAGCGCGCGCACGGGCGGACACACACACGAGTGGACGGCAGGAAGGTTGGTTACACTCTTGTGATGAAGCAGTTTTAAGTTGTAGAAAGGTTTAAATGGTCAGGTCAGGTTAGGTTAGGTCAGGTCAGGTCAGGTCAGGTCAGGTTAGGTTAAGTCAGGTTATGCATAATTTAATGGGTTAAGAAACGATAGTGATAGAACAACAACCAAACTCGATGTTCGTGTTAATCAGCGTTGACCTTGTTAAGCTGTTTACTGCACACGCCTCCTGGCTCACGGGTTGAATAACTTTGGAATTTAGAAATAGAAATGTGTTTTTGGTCGAGACAAACGTGAGATAATGGACACACGAAAACAGGTTAATATTTTTCCTCAGTATTTCTGTTTCCTGAGAGTTTTCTGTATGCTCACAGTGCCCTCTAGTTACGTTAATCTCAACCTATAATGGATTTGTTTGTTTACATTGTCATCAAGTAAATGTTGTTTTAGTCTTACCATCGCCGCCATTAGTCATGTTACTGATATGTTGAAGCATCGGTTTGTTTATTGGGAATTATAGAGAAATAAACAAAATATAATACTGTTGGTATATAACTGTGTAGTCAGAAGAATATGTTACATAATACTTCCTTTAGATAAATGTATAGTATATATCAGGTGCTTTCAATAGAGCTCTGGCTCTCAACTGGCTCAGCCATGTTAATATTGTTGTTATTATCCACTCCGTATCTGTGTTTTTCTGCCTAAATAAACTGTTTCAATCAATCAACCCCGCAACCCCACCTCTCACCCCCTACTCCCACCCCCACCCTCCACTCCCACCTTCCACTCCCACCCCCACTCCCACCTTCCACTCCCACCCCCACTCCCCCATTGATAAAGACCGGAGGAATATAATCGCCACACTTGTCCGTCCGTCCGTAATGTTAACCTAATCAAAACATTTCGTTTATACTTTGTAAATTTCGATTAAAATTCCTCCGTTAAATTTCGATTAAAATTCCTCCGTTAGAATCTTGATCGAGGGAGAAGGTTATTCGCTTATTCATTTTCCTAGTCGTCTAGTCACTGGGTCAGGTCACAGTAGATGGCTCTTCTGTGTTGTTAAAGGTCAGTGTGAACTTGACTCACTTGACCCAGGCTTTATCGCAGAAGTAATTTACAATATCTTGCGTTAGTTCGGCAGGTTACTCCAACTGCTGTCTGAGGGAAAATGTTTGGGGAAATGTTTTAATTCGTGTACAGGATATAACACGGCCAGGCTCTCGTGTTCCAAAAGAAGCAAACCCATAAAGAGAAGTTACAGCATCGTGGTGCAAAAGACAGGCGGCCCGAAAGCAATTTACTCTTCACTAAAACTAACAATTTAGGCTAAAGTCAGAGGAATGTAGAATGCAAGAGAAAAATATTTGAGGAATGAAAACCAGAGTAACCTCCTTTCCCCACCCCCCTCCACTCCCCTCTCCAACCCCTCACACCTCCCCCCACTCCAATCCCCCCCACTCCAACCCCACCCCAACCCTTTCTCCCTCCCCCTCTCCCATCCCCCCCTCCCCCCTCCCCTCCACTTCCCACCCCTCCCTCTGCCACGTTACAACCATCTTGTACCCGAAAGAATAACTTTTATGTAGAGCTGTTAATTAGGGTGAGTTCACACACGGCAGCTACAGGTAACCGTATCTGAAGGTCAGCAGGTCACACAACGCTCAGAAAACTGTGTCTTTTTAATACTCTATGACAAGGCAAACTAAATCCTCCGATATCTAGTAATATAACCCAGGCTGAGGCAATATTTCAGTGTTCAAAGAATAAAAGTCATGGAGGGAAGAAGTCGACTTGGATTTCATTTCCCAACCGTCCCGACGCACCAGTATGTAACGGTAACAATGCACCAAAGATAAATTTCCCAGAGCTCAGACTATACCATGCAGGAGGTGGGTCGCAACAGACACTAGTATAGAAATCTGTTATGAAATAGCAGAGGACGTAAATCAAGTCATAATTAGTTTTGTTCATCCCAGCAAGAGAGTGAAAAAACTGCAGCAAATTGAAAAACAAGTGAGTGACGGGTGTGGTGGAGGGGGGGGGAGTCTTGTTTGAGAAGCACTGTTTGAAATAAACCCCTGAATTATCATGTATGAAAATTTGACAAATGTAAATCATAAATTAGCCAATAAATTAAAGAAAAACAATAAATTTGGAGGAAGTGATGAAATGCATCGGAACTGGTATTTAAGGTGAATATATTGAAATAACCCCCCCCCCAAAAAAAAAATAGCTTAAAGTTATGGTAAAGGTAAGAAAGACAGTTAAGTTGTATAACAGCGTAAGCAGTGATGTGAAGCAGACAGTGAGTCTTTAGAATCTACGGAGTGTCGAGTCGTACACCATAGGCACACTAGGGGGTAAGAAACATTAATAGAAAATCACGTATAAAATGTTTTGTCGGACATAGAAAACAGGTTTTGTAGACAATGAATACCACCAGAGAATATTGTACTATATTTGTCCTGGGAATGAAAGATTTTTTTAGTAATTTTGCACAGAGCAGCTGCAAATTTAATCTGGTCCTTCACTGAACCATCTGTCGGCAAAACATTTTCGGTAATTTTTATGAAAAGAAACAATTGGTTGTGATGGACTCCTGCACGCTCTGAAAATTTTAGAATTCTCAAAAACTGAAATGCAAATTTAACATGAATTATTTTTTTCGGGTATTTAACGAGTAAATCAGAAACGTGCCTGGGGATCGTGGTCAGACTGAGCGCTGTGATTGTGTTTTAAAGACAGATTAAAAGTCGGGAAACATGAAGGTAGTCGTATCTCATGAGGGTTTTAAAAGTCCATTTTCAGAAATCTGGAATAGAAAAGTTAACCAGATATATTTCATTAGGTATTGAGGCATAAAGTTAATGTGTCAATTTATAATCTCAAGTAATTTCTAGTACTGTGAAGGTTAATGAAAGGCATATAAATTTTTATAGTAGAAGCGTACGCCTTCCTATGAACAATACGGGTCTGCACAAAGTAAATATTTTGAGATTTATATATTTAATGTGCAATCATCCTCAATTACTTTATGGAGCGTTCGGTGGCTGAAAAAACACCTATATGACTTTCTAAATTAATTCGTTGGAACGTAAGAGGAATTAGTTATAGTTAACATCATAACCAACATTATAGGTTCCCGTTCTTATGTTAACCTGAGTGATGTAATCAGCCATAAGGACAACACAAGACAGTTCCGCCAGGTGTGGACTCGAAACACTCTGTGGGATACCGGAGTTTAGTGTGGGAGCAACGGTGGTGATGGTCTCCCGTGTTAAAGGAAAAATTCAATATAACCTACATGTTCAATCTAGTCTTTGTTCCTCTACCTCTGACCAGGAGTGGTTCTCAAGGTTACTTTACCATTAGGGAGAAAAAGGATTGCTGTGTGTTGAATTTACGACCAGCGACCACCAGGAGTTCGTTCATTAAGCATCTATATTATTTACCCGTTGATGTGATTTCGTAAACTAAGAACTACCGATTAAGTTGAATAAATAAGGTGCGGTTTTATAGCTAAGACGATATTGGTACGAGAATCCATTATATTACAGCAATGTGTCTGGTACTAATATCTTGAACTTGTGTTATGTGGAACAAAACACAACATAATACTTGAGGATGAACAGAAACAGCCATTACGACAACGATATCCACTTTTTGTTATTGCTTTCAACCGCTGGTACAAAGTCATCCTCACAGGTGTACCCTACAAGTGTCGACCATACATCACAACATTGATTAATTGTTTTATTCGTGGAAATATTACTGTTATGGTATTCAAAACAGTTTAGGTCTTTTCGGGACCATTAATGTAAGCCTGATTCACTTTGTTGATTCATTTATGTATTCGCAACCAAACAAGTTTTTCATCAAATGCATAAATGAGATCAATTGATTTTTTTCGAATAATTAATTAATGTTCAGTAGACTATCGATGTAAAAGTTAAATGAAAGTGATACGATTTTTTTTTTTTACCAGGGCTTTTAGCATGTTTTAGTTCGGTGTCTGGTGAAGTCTTGGGTTAAGTTCGATAGCCTCAGAGATGTGTGTTGGCGCCCTTTCTTTTTGCTCTTCTGTGGATCATCATCATTCTTGTTCTGTTTCTCTTATCTCTTCAACAATATTCTTACTGTTGGTATCATGTCAGTGACTTTACCTACTGTGTCATAACTCATTGGACAGGCATTAGCGTTGTTACGGATCATATAGTGTATCTGAACTGTACAAAGGAGTAATGTCGCGCACTTTTGTAATAGCATTGAAATAATTCTTCCTTCATATGACAAATGGGTATGTGACCCATTAGGTGCAGTACAATACGGCACATTGTAGATTTATAGAGGGAAGACTAAGCCTTCTTTTAATCGCAAAGTGGCAGAGTGGCCGGCACTGCACTCAACCACCTTCAATTCCTCAACAGTATAGGAATATACCAGGTGAACCCAATTACCCATAGGACAGCAGGCGAGTACTGTATCTACTCAACCACCGCACAACTTAGTATTTTATATAAATATATAAAATTAATGTGTGACAAAAAAAATCCAGTTCTTATACAGCATCGTAAATATAATAAACAAAAGAATAAAAATACAATTACTAATACAGTATATTTTGAAGTATTGCTAACATTGGAAACTCGGTACAAACAGTCAATCATGGCTGGATATATTGCAGCATTTAACATTGTACGTGGGCAAATTTAAATCATTGAATTTTCCCGATTGCTTTTATATTCAGGCCATCCGCTTAGTATCATCTAGATTAGTTATCCGGCCTCGTCAGTGTAGAGGGACAGGAAATAGTGTATAACCAATAACCATCCTCTGGGTTACCCGCACCTCCCTACCATATTTCCACTCCCCAAGTAGCGTTATGGTGTTTTAATCATCGGGTGGAGGTGGAGTGGAGGGGAGGTGGAGAGGAGTGGGATAAGGGGGCTAATCAGCAGGTGATCCCTTGACCCGTTTAGGGAAAGGTGAATTATTTGTTATGCGTGTTGGACAATGTCATGACTGGAATAATTGAAACATATTGTAAGTAGATCAACTGACTCTACATATTGTTCGCCGTCCATTTCCAATTGAATTTCATCCATCATCACCTACTAGTTTACTGTACACTCTGGGGATTAACTTTTGGCTTTTATTTACAAAGTGAGTCAGTTGCTTTATGTAATTGTTAATGGAGGTTTGGTGATGGAGGTGTCCTGGTGGTAATGGTGAGGTGGTGCTGGTGAGGTGGCCTGGTGGTGCTGGTGAGGTGTTTTGCTGGTGATAGTGGTGGTGGTGAGTTTGGCTTGGTGGTGCTGGTGAGGTGGCCTGGTGTTGTTGGTGAGGTGGCCTGGTGGTAATGGTGAGGTGGCTTGCTGGTGAGGTGGCTTGGTGGTGCTGCTGATAGTGGTGGTGGTGGTGAAGTGGCTTGGTGGTGTTGGTGATAGTGGTGGTGGTGAGGTGGCTTGGTGGTAATGGTGAGGAGGCTTGCTGGTGAGGTGACTTAGTGGTGCTGGTGATAGTGGTGAGGTTGGCTTGCTGGTGAGGTGGCTTGGTGGTGAGCTTGGCTTGCTGGTGCTGGTGAGGTGGCTTGCTGGTGCTGGTGAGGTGGCTTGCTGGTGTTGGTAAGGTGGCTTGCTGGTGCTGGTGAGGTGGCTTGGTGGTGGTGAGGTTGGCTTGCTGGGG